>NW_015165900.1:52257-61037 GCF_001447785.1 Gekko japonicus
ATCATAGATGTGGAAGCCCAGAGTGACATTGGGCAAGATGTTCGGATTCTGGTTGATCTCTTCAATAGCAAACGCTAAGGCCAGAATGTGCTGGTAAAACTTTGTAGTCATACTGCAAATAGAAGAGCAGAATATAACTGCTTGATTTGGTTACAAAGTTTGTTATAAGAAAGACAAGCCCATCCAGGAAACCCACAAGCGGAGCTTTGAAGGAACCTGCAGTTCTCCCTGTTCCCCTCCAGCAACTGGCATTCAATGGTAGGGTGTCTGCAGGCTCCTTTTAGCCAACATGATGAATAAATACTTTGTGAGGCTTTAAAGTCATTCCCTTCCTGTAGCTTTCACAGCAGCCTATGTTGGTGAATTCAGTCTACTATATGCTTTTTAAAAAGTATTTTTGAATAAATATTGTCAATCAGTTTTCTTCAGAAATTAGTTTGCTCTGGAGCCATCCTTCCTGAGCTAAGACAAAGGTGTATGACCAGGAGGCTAAAAACCTGTGAGCTAGCTCACACTAACTCAGCTTAGAGGGAACACTGGTACCAACCGCTGGTAAGCATGGCTATATAACCATTACAATGTTCTTTCCACAAACTGGGACTTCTCCAGGCTTGTAGAATAATCCTTTGTTTCTGTCCCTGGCCCCACTGTGTGGATTTGATGACCCATTTCAGAATTTTGTTGCCACAATTCTTGTAACTTCATTCATTGGGCATATTTTTGGTTATGCCCCTTTAAATCATATCTAAGATATTTTATCCTATAAATGTAGGGAATCATTACAATAAAATAGGTCGTTATACAATTGGAGTGTGAAATAAATTCCTTACACTGAAAGGTGAATAAAGTCCTCAGATGGGTGTTCCACGAAGTAAAGTTGGTAGGGCAGGTAACCAATATGAGATGCAATCTCACCAATAAGGACTTCACCTGGCCTGTACCACTGGTGTAGAATTTGAAGAGGATTATCTCCGGTACACTTCACAGTATGCGCTGTGCACACCATGTGAGGCAGCAGCAGCAGCATCAATGCAGACTTCACCATTCTGATGGGAAAGCAGTTCTGTGCACATGGACCCTCCCAGCCTTATCGCTAGTCTCCCAGCCATCAGCTGACTTATAGTTGTTGAAAGCATATGAGTGAGACTTATGTTTTCATGTTATAAATACATTATTTGAATGCTAGCCAAGAGACACTGATTAATCTTACACAAATGTCTTGCCTCTAATTCTTTTGAAACTATTTCCAAATACCTTCTACACACTGATTGGGGCTTTGACTGAATGAACAAATAACAGATAATTTGATAATTATAGGAATTACAATCATTTCTGCACAACCTTTGAGAACCTTCCAGCACAATGATTTGCAGAATTTTTGAGACAAAATTATTTCTCTGCTCTCAGCAAGGTCACTATGGGCAGACACACTGATGCCCCCCCCATCCCTAGGATATAATTGAATGGAAGATAATGCACCTATAAGAGACTGCTATAATTGTGCATCTCCACTCCGTGGGGGGGGATTCCAGGTCTCCTCCCCCAGAGATGGTTAGACATTTAGGGTTTTTTGCAAAAAAGAAATAGCACATCAAGTAAGCATCTGGAAATTAATTATTTTCCCCACCCCATTAGACTATCAACCTAGACTTGGCTCCCCAATCCATAGTAATCTTCCCTGTATAACAGTAAAAATGATAAAAAACCAGCTACTGTGGAGAAGATGACAATATGGAGTTGAGATACAGTACATTATGAGAGGGGTTAAATACCATTCAAGGCCATTTCCCCGATTCAAAGAGCTACCAGGAGCAACATGGGGTAAATAGCAGTTCTGGGGAATATGGGTTTTCAGTGTCTCTAGAATGATAAGAGTGTTATTGTCCCTGAGCATGGAGGAGCCATTTAATTATTCTGGCTAATAGACTTGTTCCTTGTGAATGTTTAAGATTCCTTTTTGAGTCTAGCAAAATGTCTACATCCTGTAAGGATGAATCCCACAGGTTTGATTTCTCTTTGACTACAGTGCTTTCTTTTGTCCACCCTAAGTTGTTGCCAGTCAGGTTCCCTGAGTGCTCTCTAACCCATTTCTCCTATCACACATGCATATCCCCATGTTTCTCTACATGAAAAGGCCCACTCACACAATAAAAGCAAGTGCTATACTATTCCCTGTGGACTCTCTCTGCTTCCTTCCACACAATGTGTGATCTGTCCATTTACCCCTACTTCCCTCTTCTTGTTATGACAGTTTGTAGTCTATGAAAGGAAATCATATCCCATGATGGCTAAATTTATTTTGGACAAATTTGTTTGAAGCCATACTCTTCCAAAATCAAAATCCCAAAACAAACTACAATCCAGCGCCAATGTATGTAGGAGTGGGATGGGAGGAATGAAAGAACTGGGACATCCTTGCACAGTTTCATCCTCAAACATCCCTCTTCCATTTTTGATGGAAGCAGTTTTATTCACAAGAACCAAGCATGTGAAGACAGCTCAGAAAGGGAGGGTGGACATTAGCCCCTGTGTGACCATTAACATTCCCTGACCAATCACCTGTGTGGTGCAGTGCTTAGAACATCTGACTAGGATCAACGGGTCCCAAGTTGGAATCCACACTCTGCCACAGAGGGGTGTTGTGTGATCTTGAGTCAATCACACCGTTTCAGTCTAATGTAACTCACAAGGTTGTTATAGAGGAGATACAATGGAGGACAGGAGAACATTGTGATCCACTGTGGGCTTCTGTTGTGGAGAAAGGCAGCACATACAAGGAAGGTGGAAAATATTCCCTCCTTTACAAAAGAAATGGGGGCTTAGAACCTGTGTTATAAAGTGTTTAGTGTGTCAGAGTAGGGTCAAGGAGATCAAAGCGGAATCCCTGCTCTGCTATTGAAGGTTGCTGGGTAACCTTGGGCCACTGACACATTCTCAGCATGACCTGCATTGTAGGGTTTTTGGAAAGATAAAATGGCAGAGAGGAAAACAACGTGAGCCATTTTTTGTCCCCACTGGGGAGCAAGGGTTGTTATGATTTTTTGTTATACATCTATTTTGGCTCCATTTTGCAAAAGAGGATAATCTCTCTGGCTGTTGGGGAGGGGAGACGCCTCAGCTGAACAGAATGCCATACAACCCACCTTCCAAAGGAGTTATTTTCTCCGGGGGAGGGGGGAGAGATCTGTTGTCTGGAGTTCAGTTGTGATAACTGGTGATCTTCAGGCTTCATCTGGAGGTTGGCTGCCCTAGGCGTAGCAATCAGTGCTTCAGAGCAGGGTCTGCTAGATCCAGGTTCTTGCTGCAGAAGCAGAGTGAGTGATTTTGGACCAGTCACAGACTTTCTGCCTAACCTACCTCAGAGGGTTGTTGTGCTAGTCAAAACAGGGAGAGGAGAATGATGTAAGCTGCTTTGGTCCCCATTGCAGAGAAAGACTGCTTTTCCTCCTGGGAAACCATTGTTGCCAATCTCCAGGTGAGGGATGGAGATCACTCAAAATTACAACTGCTCTCCAGATGGCAGAGATCAGTTCCCCTGGAGAAAATGGTGGACTCCCTCGCAGTCAGGGATTCAGAGCATGGAAGAGGCTGCAGGTGTGTGTGTGTGGGGAATGGAAAGCTGAAGAATGAGGGGGATAAAGGTAGGTTGATGATTTGCTGGGAAGGAGATAGGGTTGCCTACTCCAGGTAAGAAATTCCTTCAGATTTGAGGGATGGAACCTGGAGAGGGTGAGGTTTGAGGAGGGGTGGGACCTCAGACAGGTACAATGCCATAGACTCCACCCTCCTAACCAGGCATTCCCTCCTTGGGAACCACTGTTGCCAATCTCAGGAGAGGGGTGGAAATCACTCAGAATTACAACTGATCTTCAGGGTGGAGGGAAGAGGAGATGGAAAGCTGACATCAGAGGGGCAGATAATGGCAGGTTGATGCTTGGCTGGGAAGCAATTAGGGTTGCCAACTCCAGGTTGTGAAATTCATGGAGACTTGAGGGTGGAGCCTGGAGATGGTGAGGTTTGAGGAGGAGTAAGACCTCAGACAGGTACAATGCCGTAGACTCCACCCTCCAAACCAGCCATATCCTCCTGGGTAACAATTGTTGCCAATCTCCAGGTGAGGGCTGGAGATCACAAAACATTACAACTGCTGTTCAGGTAGCAGAGATCAGTTCCTCTGGAGAAAATGGTGGACTCTGTGTCATTATACCCTGCAGAGGTTGTCGCAGCACATTGACGCTGAGTGCCCAAGGCCTTGGCACTCTCCCCGAGCCTGTGCTGGAGGGCACTGGGCTGGCTCAACAGGATCCCATCCTCATTGCCAGTGAAATATACTGGGTTTGAGACACGTATAATGATCAACTCTTAGTTTAATAGTGATTTTAGCTGAACTCTAAGACAACTCAGGCAGGGCCAGAGCCCTGCTTATATACATGCAAAACACCCCACCCCACACATACCAGTGATAGGCTATTTACAAAACATTGCTACTTGACTGGCTTATTCCAGAGTCCTGGTCGGCTATTGTTCCTGTGCCCCAAGCTCAGCCAGTCTCTAGGGTCATTCAATCAGCGTGATTCAATCAGCCAGTCTCTAGGGTGATTCAATCAGGGATGATTGAATCCAACTGTGAGGTTACAGAAGCATGGATCAGTGTGACCAGATCAGCAGAGACTATAGAATCAGATGCAGTGGATAGAAGGTGCCCCAGTCTATCATGTCAACCTGCTTCTCAAAAACCAAGGGAAGGGCCGTGAGCATCCTCAAGCTGTTAACCTGCTCTGAAAAAAAACATGTTTCTCCATCTAGCACAAGTGGATTCAATCATTCTAGAGCACCAGTCCTTCTGACCATCATTACCTGTCTTCTCTGGAGTTAAACAACTGGTTTGACTTCAAGGTCAGACTCATGAAGAGTAAATTACAATAGTCTATTCTTGATATTACCAAGGCATGTATCCAAGATGTTAAATCAACTGTCAAAGAACATTTTACATTTAATCATTACAGACTAGAATTTGTTTTCTTTTTAAATGCTCTCTGTTGTTCATCTCAGGCCTCGCTATTAGGATGAAACATTTGGGCAAAAAGATGCAGCCCAATAACCCAGTGCTGGAGGCCAAGATGGAGAAAATCTCCACAACCACCATGTATCTCCCTTTTGTGCTCAAGTAAGATGGAAGGAAGGAAAGCCAAACACTGCAAAAAACCCAACATGCTGAAAGTGATGAACTTGGCTTCATTAAAACTGTCTGGTAGCTTTCTGGCTAGGAAAGCCACGGTGAAGCAGAGAATGGCCAGGAAGCCCAGATAGCCCAAGACACAATAAAACATGCTAACTGATCCTTCATTACATTGTATTATAATTTCTGTAGAAACTGAGTTCATATCCAAATCTGGGAATGGAGGAGAAGCAGCCAACCAAAGAGCACAAATGCTTATTTGAACCAAGGAACAGGAAATGACAATAGAATGAGCCAGGGATTGTTTCGTAGAAAAAGAGCTAGGGGAACTCATTAGCATAACTCATTAGCATATGCCACACCCCCTGACATCAGGGGCCCGGCGGTGGACCTGCAAGGCCGGCGGGAGTGCGAGGAAGCCCCACCAAGGCCCTCCCTGGCCCCAGGCAGGCAGGGGTGGGGAGAGGCGAGGAGGAAGCAACTTACCCTCCCTCTTCTCCTTCCTCCTCCTGGCTGAATGAGGGCCAGAAGTGGGGGGGTCAGAAGCAGGGGGCGGGGCTTCGTTATGTGCCCCGCCCACCCGCACCTCACCTGGAGTAACTGCAATCCCCCACAATCCCCCCCGAATCGACCTCTGGAATGAGCCAACCTTTTCCCCACCCACTTCTGGAAAATGTTTCTCGGCTTGGAGGCCATGAAAGCCACCACCGCTGTAATGGTTTTTGCCAGCACAGAAGATACAGCAACAGAGAAGACAATGAAAAAAGCTGTTTGTTGGAGGAGGCAGGTCACCTGGTTAGGCTTTCCAATGAAAAGCAAAGAGCAGAGGAAGCAAAGAAACAGAGAGATGCTAATTTTACCATTCTATTCATTTAATTTATTTTCGCATTCCTTCACATCTAGGCATTTTTTTTACAACTGTTTTACATAGATTGGTAACATTTGAAACAGAAAAGTCAACTTTGGCAATATGTTCTATTTAACAGCAGAAATTCTTCCTAACCACAATTTTTCAGTCTTTCCCATCTTTGTAAATCTTTAGTAATATTCACCCAAACGTTTTGATAATTATCTTTATATAAATTATCAATTTGTTGTTACATATATACCCAAATATTGGGGGTTTTCAAACAGTACATTCTGTTATTTTCTCTCTCTCTTCTTGTTCTGCTTTGGTTGTCTCTAATATCATTATTTATTATTTATTTTTATTATTATCATGAACTTTTTAAAATTCAATTTATATACAGAATAAATTCCAAATCTAATTATTTGTTCCATTGTATATTTCAAGGATATGTTTTGTTTTATTACTGTTATAACATCATCCACATATTTATATTTACGTATTTTTTGCTTTTAAATAGGAAACCAGTTTTTTGCTCACTCATGACTCTTTATTTCTGCACTACTGTCTGTATCCCCTCACAAAAAATTCCATATAGCATGTACACCTTTCTGATCATTGCTTCTGCATCTCTAAATCAACAATATGCTTACTACATATTAGTTGATACTTACTAAAGCTTACTACATCTTAAATGCTAAAAGCTCACTGAGTTGCTTCAGGGCAGTTCATGGATTTGAATCCTGGTCTCTAAGATTTCCATGCATTCTCTAAAAATACACTACACTGCCTCAGGGCATACTTTTGCTCATCATGCTTGAGATGGGATAGTAGGGGTGATTTTCTTTGTGAGCATGTGAACACTCATAGGAAAAATGAAGAGTTTGTTCAAATTTGGCCAGGCTAAAATCAATATGACATGCTGAATCATGTTGGTCCTTTTGCATTTCTGGTACCTATTAAAAGAAGAGATAGTGGATTGTAAGGAAGCAGATCTGTGAAAGACACTGTTGTACTATCCCCCTTTTCATATTCAGAGGCCATGTCTCAGATTAGTTCAGAAGAAGCTCCAGACCTACGCCTGGTTGGGGATTACAATGATCACAATATAAACATGGGACTCTCACATTTGATTATGATTGTCTAATTAGCCCAACTAGCTTGATAATATTTGCTTAACTAAGCTGAATTAAGCAGGGTTACAAACTTCTAAATACACTGAAGTCAACCAGTTAAAAAAGCACAGACAGAGCTACCAGCTGCTGTTGTTGGCCCTTCAGCTAAAGCAAAAATCCCATTTCAGTGAAGACATAACACATAGAAATGGGTTATACTTGGATTTTATTATTAGGAATCAAAATTACTCAGCAGCAAATTGTATTCAATGGTATTGATGTAAAATATTAAGAATATAGTAAGGGATATTCAATTCTTACTTATTTCTTCTTATTAAACACTCTTTACTGTTTAATTCAGGCCTCAAGACAATTATATAACATTTGGGTGAAAAAATACAGCCCAGTAAACCAAACCCAGAGGCCAAGATGGAGAAGATCTCTACAGTTATCATATATTTCCCTTTGGTACTTACATACATTGGAACAAAAGACACCCACACACTGCAAAACACCAGCATGCTGAAAGTGATAAACTTGGCTTCATTGAAAGAGTCAGGCAGCTTCCGAGCAAAGAAGGCTACAAAGAAGCTGGTAAGTGAGAGAAACCCCATGTAGCCCAGAATATAGTAAAGCATCTTGGCAGATCCTTCATTGCATTCCACTATGATTTCTTCAGCCAAAGAGTTCATGTCAACATCTGGGAATGGAGGGTCATTGCAGAGGCAAGCCAGGCAAAGACACATTTGACCGAATGAACAAAAAGCAATAACAGAGTTTGCAAAGCATTTCCCCAACCATTTCTTCATCCTGGATCCCGGTTTAGAGGCCATGAAAGCCAAGACCACAATGATGGTTTTCATGAGCACAGAAGAAATGGCTAGTGTGAAGAGGACACCAAAAGCTGTCTGGCGTAGAAGGCAGGTGAGAAAGTGAGGTCGGCCAATGAACAGCAAGGAGCAGAGGAAACAGAGCAGAAGGGAGACGAGCAGAACATAGGAGAGTTCTCTGTTGTTGGCTTTGACGATGGGAGTGTTCCGATGCTTAATGAAGATTCCAAGCACCACAGCCGTGGTCAGAGACAGAGACAGAGCGAAAACAGCCAGACTGATCCCGAGAAGTTCATCATAAGATAAGAAATGGAGATTCTTTGGAAGGCATCCATTTTGGTCTTTAGTTGGATACTTATCTTCTGGGCATTTGAAACAGTCATCCATATCTTTGAAAGGGGGGGGAAAGTGCAATTTTACTCTACGTCACATTTGAGGTTAGCTGAATGATGTTTCATTGAATTGTTTGAAATGCTATACTGCTTGCTACTGAATTGTCAACAGTGCAAACATCCAAGCTATTATGTTCATTTTGAAATAGCACAAAGATATTTCTGCACTGCAGAATGAAACTCTGCCTCGGATCCAGACTAGCATTTGCATAGGTGTAAAGATTTCTGCCTATTGGCTCTGACTCTCTTGTCTGTCACCTTGCACAACAGCCTGAAATACCCCCATTTTGTTCCTGGGAGAGAGGGGAAGAACAGGGGACACCCAAGGAAGAAGAAGAAGAAGAAGAAGAAGAAGAAGAAGAAGAAGAAGAAGAAGAAGAAGAAGAAGAAGAAGAAGAAGAAGAAGAAGAAGAAGAA
>NW_015165900.1:63592-69132 GCF_001447785.1 Gekko japonicus
CATTCATCGCTACCAATTCCATCCCACCGCCGTGCCTTTATGCTGGCCCGCTTAAATGCATTTCCAACTATGGTAACACTGGGCAGATTTAGAGGCTTACCTTACTCAGATCGCCTCTGTCTGTGCAACTCTGGCGAAATTGAAACTTTAGACCATCTGATGTTTTGCTGTCCCCATTGGACTCAAGATAGAGGGATATATATCATTCCTATTCTTACGAAGATAAATCTTCCCTCGCAACCTTGGGTTTTTTCAGTATTGTTATCTGATTCAAATGCCTATGGACTGATAACAGCTAACGTGGTGTGGTTCCTGGCTAAGGTTGCTGCTCTCAAGAAACACTGAAAGCTTTATCATCTTTGCAAACACCTACACTGATTTTAATCTTCGGAGGATTTTAGTTAGTTGGCTCTGCCCCAAGTGTAGTTAGGTCTTTTTTATTCTCTGGGCTATGCCTGGGTTTTATATGTTTACTGATTGTGACTATGTACTTGTCATATTTTATGTCAATTTTATGTACCTATTTTACCCCTTTTGCATTTTCTTTTGGTCAAGACTTTGGTCATATAGACCCGTAATAAATTGAAATAAATTGAATTTTGTGCTTCAGAACCAATGAGGAATCTATTACAGTGTCCAGGGAAGCTGCTTATGAAGATGGTGTTAACAAATTTGCACAGACCATAGTCTTCTCTCCAATCCAATGACCCCGTCCCCCCAAGTCGGAGTATGTGCATTTCGTTCAACTGATTCCTATTGCAGTGGGAAATCACACAAGCCACCAGCATGAAAAAGGCCAAAAACCTGCATTCATTTCATTTTCCTCTTTTCTGCTGAAAACTCAGAGTCATGCTTCCTTTTTGTGGTCTACTGTTTATTTCATAAAGTGAGGAAGGAGAATGGCCACTCTTCCATTATTCCTTATGGGGGAATGGGGAGGGGGTGGGGGAGTGGCTTCTTTCAACCAAATGACACAAAATTGCAAGGAAGTGAGTTCTTCCTGTTCACTAAAGTCTACCCAAGTTTCAAGCAAATTGGATCAAGGATTTAATTCTATGGGACACTGAACAAAGTTCCCTGGACTTTCTACTTTCTGGGGAATGGGGGAGTTTCTACTCCCACAAAGGCGGGGCGAAGAATGAGAAAGCTAGAATGCCAGTTCTGCTATTATTCCACATGGGTGACATTCTCAAAGGTCCGGAGAGGGTATCTTTTGAACAAATGACACCAAATTTCAGTAGAAACAGTGCTTCCCTTTACATAAAGACCACCCAATTTCAAGTGAATTGGAGCAAGAGGTACAATTCTATGGGCCCCTGAACCAAGTTCCACCAGGCATTCTACTGTCAGAGAGAGAAAAAGGGCTCCATCCTTACAAAGTAGGGAGTGGATAAGAGCAGCAAGTCTCCGTAGCTTCTCTCCAGAGGAGACTGGCTGCGAGTGCTCTTTGTTCCTCCCTTGCAAGGATTCAAATTAGAAGGGAAAATACCATTGCCCAAGAAAACAATTTCATCAAAGAAAAACATGCATACATTCTGCATTGCTGGTAAGCACCCAAACTCAAACACAGATTGTTTGTGGAGGGGGTGCCATTATACCAACAACCCCAGATTCATAAGATTCTTCCATAAAATCACCGTACTGACCCCAGCCAGTGAATTCTGTTTATATCTCTGGCTCAACAATTTCATTATGCACACACCTTCCCCTGATCCAACAGATGTTCTCTCTGGTATTTTAGGCTGATCTGATGCTATTTTGGATAAAGGTACAAGGAGGCATGAATTGATTTTGTTCTCTTATTCTCAGCATCGTAACCACTGAGCAACTGCAGCCCCCCTCTTATTCCCCCAGCAATCCTCAAATAACAGTGCTAACGGTCCTGAAGAAAATTGTCCCGTCCATTAAACAGAGGCTTAATAGGGACAGCTGAAGTGTTTCATCACGGGTCAGTAAAGAGCATTACACAGTAAATAACATCCCATTAAACTTCCGTAAAATTCTTTGTGCATGGATTATTGGTAGGCTATTTTCTCCCTATAATGGAATGTGCAGGGAAGGAGCTAAACTCTGCTTCAACCCTCCTTTACCATAATGTTATTTCAGCATTTTTCACCCAAAAATAACTGGCATTGGAACCTGGGTGAAAGAAACGGTGCTTCTTAAAGTGGAATTCACAGAGGAATGGAGAGTGTGAGAGAAAGAAATTCGCATGTGCATGCTCAATGTTTCATTAAAAATGGGGACATGCAGATTTTATACATGAAACCCTATTCTTCTGTAGAATTGGGAAGCCACTGGGATGGCCCTCTCAGGCAGGAAGAAGAAGAAGAAGAAGAAGAAGAAGAAGAAGAAGAAGAAGAAGAAGAAGAAGAAGAAGAAGAAGAAGAAGAAGAAGAAGAAGAAGAAGAAGAAATTGGATTTATACCCCACCCTTCACTTGGAGTCTCAGAGTGGCTTACAAACTCCTTTTCCCTTCCCCTCCCCACAACAGACACCCTGTGAGGTGGGTGGGGCTGAGAGAACTCTGACACAAACTGCTCTTTCAAGATCAGCTGTGCCAGAGCTTGTGACTGATGCAAGGTCTCATCAGCAGGTGCAAGTGGAGGAGTGGGGAATCAAACCCGGTTCTCCCAGATTAGAGTCCCCACTCCTAACCACTACACCAAACTGTCTCTGTCTCCACATACAACCCACCTCATCACTGCATGGAGGGGTACACTGAGGTGGGTGCGGCTGAGAGAGCTCTTTTTCAAGGACAGCTCTTATCAGAGCTACAGCTTGGCCAAGGTCATCCAGCCAGGTGCAAGTGGAAGAGTGGGGAATCAAACCCGGTTCTCCCAGATTAGAGTCCACACACTTAACCACTACACCAAACTGGAAGATAAGGTAACTGCTCTAATGGATTCAGGTGTGCATGCACATGAAATCTTACACCCAGAATAAAACTTTGTTGGTCTTAAAGGCGCCACTGGACTCTTCTGCTTTGATGAAATAATGTCTCAGTCAAGGACACGTGTACCTGCCGAATTCACTAAGCCGGTGTTTCCTAATCTATGGGTCCCATCCCCAAAGTGGATCCCAGGCTTTTGCAATTCTTTGATTTGTGTATGTACCTGTTGTTTTTTTTCCTTAAGTGGGTCATCATACCAAGCATGTTTGGACTTGTGGGTTTCAATACTAAAAAGGATAGGAACCAGACCACTAGAGAGGTACAACCGAGAAACTGTCAAAGGATAAAGCTGCACATAAAACCAGCAGTTATTCAGATACAACATGCTTGTTGGGAACCTGACACAAGAACCTGAGCATTTAAAAGATGAGAATGTTTTTTAAAAAAGGAATTTGATATTGTTGTATATTCTGGACTTTATGAACACCATGGTCCTTAACATTAATATTCCTTCTATGTGAAACTTTACCTGGAATGGCTGTGGCTTTGGATTCTCCAGCTTGCTTCCATCTACCATGATTGCATATTTGGTTCTGGATGAAGACATGCCATGTAATGCATGGGCCACAGCATAGACAGCACTGTAGACACTGTAGCTTTGTCCTGTCATGTTCATTTCAAAAAAAGGCCCAGGAAGGCTCTCCAGCTTCTCTTCCCCAGTACAGGTATTCATGGTCTCATTGCCTACATTAATATCTGGTAATACACAGTCAAAGGCCTGCTGCCAGAAGGTCCGGATAAAACCATCTTCCTCTGTATGGGGATTCAGTCTCTGAAGGAACTTCTGGAATCCTTGAACTTCAGTGAGATGAAGTGCAAATGATAAAGCACCATCAAAGACTTGTATGTCTAGATTTCTATGATGTATCTCTGATGAAAAATCAAACTGGGCCGTCATAACCCACACCTTGCCTATAGGTCTCATGGAATCTGGATCAAACTGAATCAGTATTATCTGCAAAGCGCTCATGCTTTGAGAGTCTGCATTTATGATACATATGTTGACATTCGTCTCAGTTAAGAAAATGGTCATATTCTGAAATAGTTCTAGCATTCCATATACTTCGTATATGCTTCTGTAGGTTGGTATTCTTTCCGTGAAGGCTATACAGATGTCATTCTGGGAAAACTTGTGTGCCAAAGTCTGCACAAACCTTTCTCCTTTATCATCATTCATTGCGACAATACCAACCCACTTCCAGTGGAAATGCAGAAGAAGCTGGACAATCCCAGTGTAGTGATGCTCTTCACTGGGGACAACTCTGTATAAAGGAGAATGTTGGGTTACCTCACTCATTGCAGGAGCAAATAAGCAATATGTGACCTAAACACAAGAAGAGAGATACTTTACTTCACTGGGTTTAAGTTTATACTGAGTTTCCAATTCTGTGTTGAATTCTAGGTGTGTTCTGGGTGAATCCCATACCTTTTCTCTCCTGTTTAAAATGAAAAGTGCAATATCAATTGGGAAGGGATACAAATAGGGAACAGTTTAGGTCCATGCAGTGAAATTCATGTCTGTGTGGTCACTTGGTTTCAAGTACAAGATGGGAAGAAGTGTATTCAGATTATTTTTGAGGGTAAATAGACACTCTGGGCTGCAGTGGCTCAGAGGTTAAGATGCTGAGCTGCAGACCGGAAGGTTTGGCAGTTCGAAACCCTTGTGTGGCATGACGGAGTGAGCTCCCGTCTCTGGTCCCAGCTCCATCCAACCTAGCAGTTCAAAGGCAAGAAATTGCAAGTAGATAAATAGGTACTGCTTTGGTGCAAAGGCAACAGTGTTCTGTATCCCTCGGCGTTTAATCATGCTGGCCACATGACCACGGAAATGTCTTTGGACATCGCTGGCTCTTCGGCTTGGAAATGGAGATGAGCACCACCCCCTAGAGTCAGATTTGACTAGCTTTACTAGACATTTTGGTTTCTGTGATGAGAAGAATGTAAACAACAACTTGGTCAAGTGAGCAGGGAAGGGGCATTACCTTGACAACATTCAGTATCCTGGCCAGGCTTCAATTATGTTGGAAGTTGTTGTTTGTTTTCTGAACAGTTTTACTCTTTCTAGTCCAAGTTCCTGGTGTCCAAACAGACCATTTTATCAACAAGAAAAAATGTGTTTTCTCAGCCTCCAAAGTAGTTCATTTGGGCACATGTGAGTGGCCGAGTTTGTGATGCTTGAGGGGGTTGTTTGAAGTGTTCCAAGCTTTCTTCTTTGGCTTGTTTAACGCTAAACTCTTTTCTTAAAGTATGTGGATATTTTCTTTCCAGAAACAAAACAAGAAAACAGAAATCGAGAAAGCCTCTCTGTGTCTCACATACTGGGAAAGGTCCAGACACATTTTCCCCTGTGTCATGCCCAATTCTCCTCTTTATTATAGCTCTGCCACAAGACTGCTGTACATGCAGCTGCCATTATCCCAACAAGGATTTTTTTCGGGGTGGCCACACCGGACTTCTGGTCTGCTCCACATATTTCCACCAGCATAAGAACTGGTTGGATCCTTCCCACTCATTGTACACTACTACCTCATATATAGATAGAGGGAATGCAGGGTGATATCATAATACATTATTTACACTTCAAACA
>NW_015165900.1:69169-212185 GCF_001447785.1 Gekko japonicus
GGTTGTTTGAATACGTTTGGACATGAAGAATCAAGATCTGAGCTATTCCTTCCTTCTCCCTTTCCTGCCATGTGTTGTTGCCAGCCTGTCCTGGAGTTGCTTCAGGAGCAATATATGTTTCTAAACTGTGTCGCTTTTCATTTTACTTTCCTTCACTTAAAATGTTTAGAGACTCATTATAATGACTGGTGCTTTTATTTTGTGTTGCAATTCAAGTATTCACAACCACAGTGGGAAATTATGGGAGGATGGAAGGGGGAAAGTGCGCTGACATTTTGAATCAATGTGTCCTAGAGATGCTATGCACAGAGGCTAGAATAATGTTATATCCCAGGAACATGCACACCAGACTATTCACAGAAAGAGATAAAAAAAGGAAAGGTCTACCAGAAGAGCTTTGTAATACAAACATCCATGCTAGTCCCTTTAATAGTCAAAGGGGACCTCTTCTTCCTTTTTCCATCAATGGAAAGGCTGGTTGGAGCCAATCCTTTGTCATCTTACCTGTGGAAACTTGTAAATGCCTAAGAAAGTGGCCATGTGAAGAGAGGTTTCAGAGTCCAAGCCTCCAATGACAGCTATTAGGTTCTTCCAGGCGCCACAGTTGTAGTTGGGGATAGTCCTATTCTGACTAAAGAGAAGGTTTAAGGTATTTCGAAAAGCCATCCTTGCGTCAAAGTAGCTGTCATAGATGTGGAACCCCAGTGTTATGTTTGGCAAGATGTGGTGATTCTTGTTGATCACTTTTAAGGCAAAGACCAAGGACAAGACATGCTGGTAATTCTTGAGTACTGCACTGAAGTAAGAAACACACAATGTGTAAGACTGATATTCACACACACACATAACTATGGTTTCAAAATTGGAAAAAAATTCAAAACAATAAATAAATTTATCCTGGAAACTTGGGCATGTGACTTCTGTGCCCTTTTAGTTCAGTAAATTTCCCCACTATCATTTAATGTTCCGGAAACTTATTTTTCTTTTAAAATCAGTCCTGTTCATGTAATATAATCACATGAAAACAGACGGCCATTATCACTCCCTTTTTCTTTTCTAGGCTGCGGTCACACGAAGCATTAGCCACGCTACAGAGACGGAAAATAGGTGGATTTTCCAGGCGTGATCACACCACCACATCTGGGAAGCGTAGAGCTCCCGTGGCTCACCCGAGGCTTCCCGCCGAAGATGCAGGATAAAAAGGAAACCATGGGGCAAGGGCGGGCATCTGATCGTGCTTCCGGTGGCATCCAGCACCCACCCATGTCCCCTCGCAAAAAGGTGTTTTTTCCCCAAGTCTCCACGGGATGCACACAAGCACCCAATGGAGCATGCGCAAACTTCAGTTTAAAGAAAAAAACACAACCCCGTTTGCCGCGCCGCCCCACTTCTTTGCCTGTGGTGTGATTGGCACCTCCCCCCTAACCACAGGACCTCGATGGGACCTCAACCAGACGTCTGATCGCGCAGTCGCACGTTATTGGGCAAATAGCCACGCTCCCCCCACACACATTTTCCAGTCCGTGTGACCGGAGCCCTAGTTAATCAAATATTGTGAGGAAACTCAGGCTTGTAGAAACAGCAGGTGGAATTAATGAAAGAACCACAGCTGCCAACTAGAAGAGCAGAAAGGAAACAAAGCTGTATGTGATGCTATAATTGATTTTCCAACCTTACTTGACTAGTCTTGACACTTGAAGGAAGAAAACAGTTATGCAGTTATATTTGGTCCTCTGAAAAAGACATTGGAAACGAAAGGATTATCCAGAAACTTCATTAGAATAAGATTATTTTTGGACCTTCTTCAGTTTTTGTATTCTGTACTTTAAAGGTTGAACAAAAGGTTGAAGACACAGAAAATTAATCCTAAAACCCTACAGTTCTCTTTGAGCACCATATTCCACATATTCAAAGTGTTGTCTGAATAGAAGCCAAAGGTGTATGCACAATCCATAGCATCCATTTGTAGGGCCTAGATTATACTTCAAGATCTTATGTATATTCCCATGCATGCAGAAGGAAGGAAACAGTTATGCAGTTATATTTGGTCCTTCTCAGAAAAAGACGTTGGAAACGAAAGCATTATCCAGAAACTTCATTAGAGTAAGATTATTTTTGGACCTTCTTCAGTTCTTGTATTTTATACTTAGATAACTTTAATAAATTATGTATGTTGTTAAAGTATTGACAGATATGTTTGTGTAAATGCTGTGGGTATTATTATAGTAGAAAAAGCAATCAGATATTGGGTGGGATCCAGCCTGCTTTTCTGCTTGTGAAAATGGGAATAGGGGGATAGTACCCTTCAAAGGAAAGCTAACCCCTCAGAGCCTCAAAGGCAGGTAGTACTTTTCTATTGGTATGGGTCTCTATGGGAGTGAGCAATGGAAGTGAAAGAGCTGGTCCTCTGGGAGCAAGGTATCAGCTAAGCTCTCAGAAACACAAACAATGAGAAAAATTGGATACAAACTAAAGAAGATGAAGGAGAAAATCACACATCATTTGTCACTGAAGAGGTAATGAAATAAGCTTCTTTATGTTGGAATGCTTGTCTCATAATCCTGAACATATCCAATAACCTGATAACTTTCTAATTAAAAAAGCCTTTTGTTCAATATGTCATTGCCTTTATTATCTTTTTGTAATGGTTGTGCAATTGTCTCATTCATGCTAAGGATAAAAATAAACAGACAATTTTCATACAAAGGTTCATGAAAAAGATTTCCTTTGGGGGGCTCCTCAAAATGGATGCTGTCAGAAATGGGGAAGAACTGAGAAGTGATCCCACCAATGATGAGGTCTCCTGACTGAAAATACTGGTGTGGTGTCTGCAAGTCATCGCACATGGTACACATAGCGGGATGCATCTCAGACTTTTTTTGTGGCAGCAGCAGCCATGATATCAGAAGCTGTAGTGAAACGTTGAACCCTGTCATTGGGAATGCAAAAGCATTTTCCATTGAGATGAAATCCTTTCTGTGTGTGACCCTTTATCATCCAGCATCAGCCTCTTGAACATCCAGTCTTCAATGGCACCATCCCCTCCTGTGAAGGTGAATCAAGTACTGGTCTCTAAATCTGAAGACAGCACAAAGAAGGGGCAGATGATACAGTCCTGTCTTGCAAACAGTCCCTCACCCCTACTCTGAACAGTATGGGGATATTTTATGTAAGCGGAACATTATTTACTAAAATTCAGTCTGAGATCTCTGAAGAAGGAGGCTGAATCATAGTCATCAGAAATTATTGCTGGGTACATGAACACCTCCCGAAGGTATTGTGCTACATAGGACATCAGGTGCATCAGGAGAGGGGGGGGGGGTATATTGTATGAAGAAAGATGCTACCACACTGCATACTTTGATGTGGAAATCCAGTTTTCTGACAAAGGTTCTTCCTGTTCAGAAGGGAGCTATAGTATGTTGTCAAAGGCTTTCTGAAAAGTACTCAGAAACGTGGAGTGATTCAGCAAGAGTACTTTATTCAATCGGGAACAAGACAAAGTAAGCCGGCGCGCAGGCCGGTATATATGCACAGCAACCTACCACCAAAACACACCCCCTATTCACCCTATAGGTTATTTACCAAAGCCGAGAGTCCCATAGGCTCTCGGCTGCGGACCTGGCCCTTTGATTGGTGCGGGCTAGGATCCGCTTGGCTATTGTTCTAAATGTACGAAGCTTTGGGCTTGTACTTGACCGCATGGCCCAACGGTCGCGCACGTGGTAATGGCGGAGTACATTACACTTTCACAGCTGGAGTTCATTAGTTGTTGTAGATTTTCTGGGCTGTACGGCTTTAGTCTTGGCATTGTAGGACCTGACATTTCACCAGCAGCTGTGACTGGCATCCTCAGAAGTATAACACAGAAAGATGGAGTACTCTCTGTGTCACAGAGACAATGCCAAGACCACGGCCATAAAGCCTGGAAAATCTACAACAACTTTGTAGCGATAGTATTTTTTTTTCATTAGTTCATGAAGGTGCTAATAAAATATGATAGGAATATTGCTACGTTCATTCACTCCAGCTTTTGCATCTGTTCTATATTAATGTCATACAAATGGAATTCAAATGGCATGTACTGTATCAATGGCATCAAAATGTTTTTAGAATGTCATCTAAAAATTCTTGTAAAGATATATAAGGGAGAAAGCAGAAACAGCTCAACAAAACAAAACCAGGGGCAAATTTGAGACGATAATGCAACATCTTTCCTCTGGCCAGCTGCCATGATTTCTCCTAGCCCCAAAGTTCAATTTGAAGCCAGAATGATAATTTTAGGACATGAGTAATCAGGATCCTCCATTTCCCTGCCTTGATAGAATTAATACCGCCTTTAGGTAATAATTTCTGGTTTAACCTATTAATTTTAAAAGAATCCATGTGTGGCATGCAAAGTGAAGGTAGGAGTGTGAAATGAGAAACTGGCTTTCGATTGACTGTGGGAGTTGCAAAACCAAATGCAAAGGAAATCAGAGCTGCCCGGCCCAGATGCCGTCTTGCCTGAATTTTAAATCTGGAGCTGTTGTTTACTTCAATAGGCAGAACTGATTCCACACTAAAGCTATGAACTTCGAAACTGGCCACCAACTTCAGAATTACGGTGGGAGTCAGAGGGCCCCAAAAATGAAGAGGATAGAACCATCATGGTCCAAATTATTGCCAGAAGTCCACCAATGATATTTGCAATGGAAACCAACATTGTCTGCGGTAGGTATCACTTATAGAACTAGGAGCCTCAAAATTGGCCACTGGCATAAAAATGATCAAGGTCGTTGCACTGCTGAACACCAAGGGAATTGGAACATCCTGAAGCAAGCAATCACCAGAATGCCTCCCTTCATTTTTCATTGGAAGCTATGGCATGGATAACTCCTCTGAAAGTGAAGGTAGGAACCTCAGGATTGGACAGTAGATTTAGAATGATGGTGGGAGTTGCAGTACCCAAAAACAAGGGAATAGAAACATCATGGCTCATATTTTTTTTGTCAAATCCCACCAATGCTAGGTGCAAAGGAAGCCAACATATTCTCCACCAGCTTCGGGATGGTTGTGGGAAATGCAGTGATAAACACAAAGGGGATTGGAATGTCCTGGCCCACATAATCACCAGAAACTTCTCTTAATACCCTGTTTCTGTCACAATAATTATCGGCTTATTGCAACACCCAGTCTTGCATGGCTCTGGAGCCTGCTGCGGAAGTGATCTGAGACCAGCCCTCTAAATGCAAGAGTCTGACACAGCCCTACTTACTTACAGTCCAATACCCCCTCTTTGAGCGATAAAATGGGCATTTGATAATCATTTAATATCCATGTTGGGTTTTGGCAATGAGGATGCTGGGAGGGAAAATCATTTTTGGTTTATATAGATTTTAGCCTGGCCTTAATTTGAATAAAGTTTTCATTTCTTTTTGCCTATGGAGGTCAACATGTTCATAAAGAAAATAATCCCAACTTCAGCAACCCAGACATATACATAAAAAGCATACTGCCTTCAGAACCAGTGTGTGTAGCACTTAGATCATTGCACAAAGATCTGAGATAACAGGATCTTAATCAACATACTGGCCTAAAGCAACTGAGGCCCCGGTCACACGTGCTGGAAAATGTGGGGGGGAGAGACGTGGCTATTTGTGGCGCCGCAATTAGACGTGCGACAACGCGATCGGATGCATCGGCGGCAACCCACAGTTCCAGCCCTCGGCATGTGCACTGCAACAAAGACAGCCGAAGGGAAAAGCCGCGCCGGTGTGATCACTCTAAGGGAGTCCAGAGGCACCCCATGGCAAACCATTTGCTACTACCTTCGAGCAGGTATTTTTTATCACACATTTTCGGCGGCATGCCACGGGTTGGCCACGGGTGCGCTCCACTTTCCAGATGTTGTGGTGTGATCGTGCCCGGAATATCTGCCATCCAATCGTGGCTCTCCCGCGGCAAATTCGCCATGTGAATGGGGCCTGAGTGAACTTAGGCCAATCACTTACCCCCAGCTCAATGAAGGCAAGAATTGCTTTGCTTCTTCACCCTAAGTAAAGTCATGAGACATGGGTATGGGGTAAACTTGGATTTTATTATTGGGAATCAAAACTTACTCAGAAGCAAATTCCAGTAAACACCTTTAATGTGAGCCTTGAACATACATAGAATCACAGAATCAAAGAGTTGGAAGGGACCTCCAGGGTCATCTAGCCCAACCCTTGCACAATGCAGGAAATTCACAAATACCCACCCACACCCCCAGTGACTTCTGTTCCACGCCCAGAAGATGACCCAAAAAAAAAAAAACCCTCCAGGATCTCCAGCCAAACTGTTAAGGCTTGTTAGATTCTTAACTTATTTCCCCTTATTAGATGTTCTTTATTGTTTAATTCAGGCCTCAAGACAATTATATAACATTTGGGAGAAAATATACACCCCAGTAAACCAAGCCCAGAGGCCAAGATGGAGAAGATCTCTACAGCTATCATATATTTCCCTTTGGTACTTAAATACGTTGGAACAAAAGACACCCACACAATGCAAAACACCAGCATGCTGAAAGTGATAAACTTGGCTTCATTGAAGGAGTCAGGCAGCTTCCGAGCAAAGTAAGCTACAAAGAAGCTGGTAAGAGAGAGAAATCCCATGTAGCCCAGAATATAGTAAACTATGTTGGCAGATCCTTCATTGCATTCCACTATGATTTCTTCAGCCACAGAGTTCACGTCAACATCTGGGAATGGAGGGTCGTTGCAGAGGCAAACCAGACAAAGACACATTTGAACGAATGAACAACAAACAATAATTGAGCTTGCAAAGCTTTTCCCCATCCATTTCTTCATCTTTGATCCTGGTTTGGAGGCCATGAAAGCCAAAACCACAATGATGGTTTTTGCCAGCACAGAAGAAATGGCCACTGTGAAGATGACGCCAAAGGCAGTCTGGCGTAGAAGGCAGATGAGAAAGTGAGGCCAGCCAATGAACAGCAAGGTGCAGAGGAAGCAGAGCAGGAGGGAGAGGAGCAGAACATAGGAGAGTTCTCTGTTGTTGGCTTTGACAATGGGTGTGTTCCGATGCTTTATAAAGATTCCAAATACCAGAGCTGTAGTCAGAGAAAGAGACAGTGCGAAAACAGCCAAACTTATGCCCAGAGGTTCACCATAAGACAGGAAATGCAGACCCTTTGGAAGGCATCCATTTTGGTGTTTATTTGGATAAGCATCTTCCAGGCATTTAGCGCAGTCATTCATATCTTTAAAAGGGAAAAAAACACACCACTATTGTACTTTATGTCATAATTTGAGCTTGGCTGAGTGATACCTTAGTGCTTGATACCTTATCTCGCTTGATACTTCAGTATCTCCCATTTGTACATACAAGACATCATGCTAGTTTTGGGATGGCACACTCATCCTTCTACAGTGAACCCCACTAGTATATCCAGACTGGTGTTTCCACAAGTATAAAGATTTCCATGCATGAAAAGTGACTTTCTTGCCTCTGCCCTCCCTCAACAGCCTGAAATGTCCCCTTCCTGTTTCTGGGAGACAGGAAAAGAATGAGAGGCACCAGGGAACACAATCATTGGTAGGGCATTCAGGATTGGTTGGGGAGGAGGAAAGGAATGGATTCCCACAAGCAGAAATGCTATGCTGCACTATCCTGTATCCATCTTCCCAAGGAAATGCAAGGCTATATCTAACTTCTACCCAATCTATGATGTACATCTTTTGAGGACTCCTACCCTTCTGGTCTGAGATCTTCCCTGTTGGACATGGAGCACAATTATAGCAGCAGAATGGTTGTCCTTCCTTCTTTTTTCTACTGTAACCTGGATGGCAGTGGTCATTACACATAGCCAGGGGTGTGACCTATCAATCAAAAAAAGGAATTCATTTAATTTTGGGAACATTCCCAAAGGTCAGTAAATTGGAGTAAAAGGTTTCCTAAGGGTATAACAGGCCCCTGCCACACGGCAGGGAAAACACTGGCCAAATTGCGGCTTTTAAAAGCCGCACCAAAAAAGAGACGCCGCGGCGAATCCCACGATCCCCTGAGCCGCGGCGCCGTTGCTCCCCGGAACGATCAGATGCCGGGGAGGAAGAGACGATTGGGAGGGGGAGGCTGCCGAACTGCACATGCTTGAGCATATGCAGTACGGCCAGGGGCTGGGGATGCACCGGCGAAAAGACACACCGGCGATCCCACATCCCACAGCCGGCAGTGATGCGGCCTTTTGCTGCGGGGTTTGGCCGGGAGGGGTGGATTGGGAATGGGTGCAGCACAATTCCCAGATGTTGCTGTGGGATTGCGCCCGTTTGCTGTGGCTCCGATCCGTCCCTCTCCTGGCCCAAAACGTCTCGTGTGGACAGGACCACAGTTTTGCATTGAAGCTGTTGTAAGTAATGGTACTGTGTCAAAAAGGAAAGGGGCAGATATTATGCAAACATTTTTGGCAGAACAGCAATATACTCCTCTCCCCTCTTTCGATAACTTATGAGAATTGCTGTGAATGGATGATAAAGCAATTCTGAACAGGCTTTATTCTGAGCAATACTTAACAGTGCTTCCAGAATTCTGATCACTTTATTGTTTATTGTGTGTTTTATTGTATTTTAGATTCCGGCTTTGCCGCTTGTGAACCGCCCTGAGCCTTGGGGAGGGCGGTATAGAAATCTAATAAATAAATAAATAAATAAATAAATATTCTCAACAAGGCCCATGTGTGAATACTTAAATTTGGAGAGTGGAGCCATGAACAGGCAAGCTAAATTGTTCTGCAAACCTGAAAAAAAGTCCAAAGGTTTGCAGAAAAAAAATATGTACTCTCAAAAACAAGCAAACTGATGGGGAGTTAAAACCCTCCAAAATAATAGAAAGAGTGCCTGTAACTTTAAGAGATAAATGTCCTCAGAGGCCATGGTTTCTTATAGGAGCAGAGCTCTTCCCATGGCTGTTCTACCCTTTGAGGGAAGACTTATCAGGGCTAGGCCTGACAGTGACCACCAAGCAGCTTCCCACCATAACTTCCATGATTCACCCAGGCCCAGCTACTCACTACTGTTCAACAACAGCCACCATACAAAGCCAGTGTGGTGTAGTGGTGAGATTTTCACAGTAGGATCTGGGAGACCTAGGTCTAAACCCCTGCTATGCCACGGAGGCTTGCTGGGTGACCATGGGCCAGTCACACACTCTAAGCCTAACCTACCCCGCAGGGTTCTTAAGAGGATAAAATGGAGCAGAGGAGGATGATGTAAGGGGCAGAATAAGGTAGGTTGGTTGGTGGGTGGGAAGTAGAGAAAGGAGAAGAGACAGGTAAGGATATGGGGGCTACCAGGAGGACAAAAAGAGAAAATAATGGTGGGGGGGGATGGAGGGGAAGGCAAGGTGCCCCATTCAACTCATTTCAGGTTCCCTACTGTGCATCTGAGCTTGGCCTGGTGGCAGGCACCACAGAGACTTTCCTGGAAAAAGGGGACAGGCTGCCAGGCAAACAAAAGGAAGAAAATCTAAAGACAAGGAGTCAGATAAAAAGGTAGGTTGGCTGGTGGGTGGGTGGGGAGTAGAGAATGAAACAGGAGAAGGGGAGAGGCTATTTTGTGTCAGGAAATACTGGCCTATTTTTTTTCTGGCATCTCTTACTGAAGCACAAACAAGAAATTATTAATGACCTACCTGAGTCTCCCTCCTGCTTTGAACAGGATTTAAATCTGAGGATTTGGATGTCAAAATGATTATGATTTGGCATGCCACAGAATCAAAAGCCAAAGCATTTTGGACTTGGTGAAGATTATTTTGCAGGGCTTCAAAATAAGCCTCTTCCAAGGCCTGAAGCCTCTTGAAACAGGATACTCTGACAACACTAAGTGACTGCTGAAAGGTGGTGGGGATGATTAAGATAACCTATCTGGGGGGACTTTGGAAACACTAGTCCTGTCTTACCTGATTAAATGTGCTGTGCCATGTTATTATTGGGTCATTCATAGACAACTGTCTTCCCGGTAGTGCTTGGGGATCCATTCTCCCAATTTTCACTCGTAAGAAGGATTTATTTGGGAAGGTTACCCAGTTAATAATATCAAAGCCACCCACTAATTCACCATTCTCATCAAAACAAAACTTTTCACCGGCACTGTTGTTAAAGGAGAGCCTCCTCAAAAAACGGTGAAGCTAGCAGGAAAGAAATTAAGGCAGGTGATCCCAAAGCCATAGAAAAGGTAGAAGGAGAGAGAAAATCAGGTCTATGGTTAGAGGTGGTTCTTTTCTCATTTTCTAATCATAATGCTGATTGCATTTGGAAATCAATTTAGTAGAAGCTAACAGTGTGATTTCCATAAGAGCCAGTTTGGTGTAGTGGTTAAGAGTGCAGACTCTAATCTGGGAGAAGTGGGTTTGATTCCCCACTCCTCCACATGGAGTGACCCTCTCCAGCAAGAAGATAAGGTAAAAGATCTGATGGAATAATGTCACTGTTTGGTACATATTTACCCAGAGAATCCAATACATTAGCATCTCCCAACCGAGGGATCCCGGCATAAAAGTGTGCCCCAGATTTTGCAGTTCTACTGATTTTCTTTAAGTAGGTCATCATACCAAATACATTTGTTCTTGTGGTTCACCATACCAAAAATGCTGGGAACCACTGTACCACATAAGGATTGTTGTGGAACTGTGAAGGGATGAGGTTACAAATAACACCTTCAGTTATTAGAATGTGACATGTGTAATGATTCCTTGTTTTGATGTGTGTTCCTTTAAATGCAAGGAGGGTGATGGGGGGAGATGTGTGTGCTGTGATTGGTTGATGACTGAGAGTTTGGGAGGAGATGTTCTGAGAGGAATATGTGTGTGTGTGTGTTTTATGACAGAGTTCAGTGTGTATGCGTCTTTGGAGAGTGAAGTGTGAAAAGCTTTTTTTAAAAAATAATTATATTTATTTCAAATTTTCTATATGCATTACAACATGCATATATCCACATCTTATACAACCATGCAACACATTTCGGAGTCTTACACTTATCTATTTAATACCATTAGTTTTCCCCCAACCATTTGTAAAAATGTTCCCATCTATTTTTAAATATCACTTCATCCTTATTTTGTAATATTATAGTCAGTTTATCTATTTCCACCACTTCCTGTATTTTATAAATTAATTCTCTCTTGGAGGGTATTCCTCCTTGTTTCCAATACTTGGCAAATAATATACGAGCTGCTGTATTTATATAAACAATAACGTATTTTTCATCCTTTTTAAACTTATCCGGTAGTACATTTAACAAAAACAATTCAGGCACATAAGGTATTTCTATCCCTAAAATATTTACTAATATTTTATGAACTTTATGCCAATATTGTTGAGTCGTAGAGCACCTCCACCACGTATGGTAAAAAGTGCCCACATTGTTTTTACATTTCCAACATTTTTTTGACATCTAGGATAACATTTTGCCAATTTATCCAGTGACCAGTGCCACCGGTGAAACATTTTGTATACATTTTCCTTATAAGTGGTAGCTCGCAAGTATTTCGCAGCTTTCCATACTTTGTGAAAAGCTTTAAAGAAATGTTGTGGAACTCTAAAGTTTTGTGAGAGAGTCTACATGGAAAAGAAACAAGCTGTGTCTAAACTGTGTGGTTAGACAAATGTTTATTCTTGTGTGCCTAAGACTAAGAGCTTAACCAGTGTGGCTACGTATATGAGAGAGAGAAGCCTGTCAGAGTGAAATTTTAGTGTCTAAGAGACTGTGGGACACCAAGCTTGCTAGTTATATTTTACAAGTTCCTTTTTCCAGAAACCTATTTTGTTCTTACTTCAATAAATCCATTTTTGTTTAAACATATCCCAGAATTCAGTACAGTACTTCCTCAGGGCCACATAGTCCTCTGAAGTGCCCAGACCCTGGGTCACACTACCAAAGGAGAGAGAGTTGGAATTTTTAATTCCTGGTGGCAGCAGAAACTACCAAGTTTATATGCACAAAGTATGAATTAAAGGAAAAACCGTTTCCCCTATAAGCAAGCATGTCACAGAGTATGATTTAAAGGAAAAACAGGTGCCCCCCCCCATAGGAAGGAGGCCACAACATGCTTGTCAGGAACCTGGCATAAGCAGGAAGAGGAATCCCTGAACATCTCAGAGATGGGAACATTCAAAGCAAAGATTTAACATTGTTGCTGGATATTATGCACTCTCTGAACAGTATGGTCTGTCACCTTAGACTTCCTTCTGTATGAAATATTACCTGAAATGCTTGTGGCTTTGGATGGTCCAGCTTGTTTCCATCTACCATGATTCCATATTTGGTTCTGGATGAAGACATGGCATGTAAAGCATGTGCCACAGCATAGACAGCATTGTAGATACTGTAACTTTGGCCTGTCATGCTCATTTCAAAAAAAGGCCCAGGAAGGGTCTCTAGCTTCTCTTCCCCAGTGCAGCTATTCACAGCATCATTGTCCACATCAGTATCTGGAAATAGACAGCTAAATGCCTGCTGCCAGAATATTTTGATGAAACCATCTTCCTTAGCATGTGGATTTAGGCTCCTGAGGAACTTTGGGAATCCTTGAACTTCAGTGACATGAACTGCAAATGATAATGCACCATGGAAGACTTGTATGCCCAGTTCTCTATGATATATCTGTGACGAGAAATCGAAATGGGCCGTCATAACCCATTCTTTGTGTATAGGTGCCATGGAATCTGGATCAAACATATTCAGTGCCAACTGCAAAGCATTCAGGCTTTCGGAGTCTGCACTTATGATACAGATGTTGACACTAGTCTGGGTTAAGAAAAGTGTCATATTCTGAAACAGTTCTAACATTCCGTACATCTCCAATGTGTTTTTGTAGGTTGGTATTCTTTCCATGAAGGCGATACAGATGCCATTCTGGGCAAACTTGTGCGCCAAAGTCTGCCCAAACCTTTCTCCTTTATCATCATTTGCTACCATGACGCCCACCCAGTTCCACTGGAAATGCAGAAGAAGCTGAACAATCCCAGTATACTGGTGCTCTTCACTGGGGACAACTCTATACAAAGGAGAGAGTTGGATTACCTCACTCATTGCCGGAGCAAATAAGCAATATGTGACCTAAGCAAAAGAAGAAAGATACTTTACTTCACTGGGTTTGAGTTTGCAACGGTTTCTGATCCACTGTTGAATCTGGGGTGACTCACAACTTTTCTCTCCTGTTTAAAATAAAAAGAGCATTTTCATTTGGGAAAGAGTAGAAATGGTGAGTGGTTGGAAGCCAGTTTAGAATGGATAAAAGGAAGTACTTCTTCACCCAAAGAGTGATGAACACATGGAATTCACTGCCACAGGAGGTGGTGGCGGCTACAAGCATGGACGGCTTCAAAAGGGAATTAGATAAGCATCTGGAGCAGAGGTCCATCAGTGGCTATTAGCCACAAGGTATAGATAGGGACTCTGGGGCAAGTGATTCTCTGTCATCTTGGTGCTTGGGGGGGTCAACAGTGGGAGGGCTTCTAATGTCCTGGCCCCACTGGTGGACCTCCTGATGGCACTGGTATTTCTGGCCACTGTGTGACAGAGAGTGTTGGACTGGATGGGCCTTTGGCATCTCTTATGTTCTTATGTTCTTATCCACTCATCATCATATCTCTGTGGTCACCTGGGTGCCAGATGAACACTCTGTCCATGGTTCTGCAATGCATTCGTTCTATAATAAGGGAAGAAGAATATTTAGATAATTTTTGAAGTGAAATGAATGTTTCAGTTTCTGCTACTGGGAGAATGCAAACTAGAACTTGGCCAAGAGGGTAGGAGAATGGCATTAGCCTCACAGCATTCAGTGCCTCACCCATCCTTCAGTTATGTTGTCAGCTGAGTTTGTTTTCAGGATTGATTTACTCTTTTGAGCCAAATGTCAAAGTTCCTGCTATTCAAAGAGATCATTTTTTTCTTACCCAGTTCTCCTACTTATTAAAGATCGAATCCGACATGGCTGTTGTCTATGCAGGCACCATGAACCCAGTAAGGGGGTTTGTTTTTCTGGGTGGTTGAAGTGGACTGCTCATTCCATTTTCACCAGCATATAAATGGGTCCTATCCAGCCCACTCACCCTACACTACCACCTTCTATATGATGAGGGAATTCAGGGTGATGCTATTATAAATCCTTCCTTCTTTGGACACCCTTTGCCTACCTCTCAAGATATCAAAAAATAATAATAATGAAAGCAGCATTTGTGGATTTGAATACTACACCAAGAATCAAGATCCCACCTATCCTCTTCTTCCATTCCTGCCATGTGCTGTCAGCAACCTGTCCTATAGTGGTTTCATGCTCCTAAAATGAGTGTCACTTGGCACTTCTTTTCTTAAGTATGTTTAGAGAATCATAAAAAGGATAGTTGCTCTTATTTTGGCCTCGGCCACACGGGCAGGAAAATGCGGGGGGGGAGGTGTGGCTGTTTGCCCAGGAGCAAACTAATGCACGACTGCGCGATCAGGTGTCAGGTTGAGGTCCCATTGAGCTCCCGTGGTTAGCGAGGAGGTGCCGATCACACAACGTGGCAAAGAAGCGGAGTGGAGCGGCAAATGGGGTTGTGTTTTTTAAAAAAACTGAAATGTGCACATGCTCTGTTGGGTGCTTGTGCGCATCCATGGAGACTTGGGGGGCACCTTTTTGCGAGGGGACATGGGCGGGCGATGGAACTACCACTGGAAACATGATCAGATGCCCGCCCTTGCCCCGCAGTTTCCAGAAACTAGTACCTCCGAGGTACCCCGCATCTTCAGCAGGAAGCCTCGGGTGCGCCACGGGAGCTCTACGCTTCCCAGATGTGGCGGTGAGATCACGCCCGAAAATCCGCCTATCTTCCGTCTCTCTAGCGTGCCTAATGCTCCATGTGACTGGGGCCTTTGTGCGTCAACCCAAATGTTCAACCTCTCTGAGAAATTATGGGTGAAAGGAAGGGGATAAGTACACAGACTAGGGTAGCCAACCTCCAGGTGGTGGCTGGAGATCTCCTGGAATTACAACTGATCTCCAGGTGACAGAGATCAGTTCACCTGGATAAAAATGGCTGCTTTGGAAGGTGGACTCTATGACATCATACCCCACTGAAATGCCTACCCTCTCCAAATCCCACCCTCCTCGGGATCCACTCCCAAAATCTCCAAGTATTTCCCAACCTGGACCTGGCAACCCTAACACAGACATTTTGAATCAATGTGTGCATTTTCCCCCCTGTGCACTGGGACTAGAATGACATGTCCCTTTCACCCACCCGACAGTTCACATTATGAGACCTGAAAGAGGGGATGACTACCAGAAGAACTCTCTCATGTACAGCAACAACTCCAATTTTAAAAATGGATATTCTTCTGATACTCCTGCCATCAGCTAGAAGGAAAAATAGGAAGAGAGCCAAAGAGATTGTAATGTCTGGAAGAATAAACACAAATACTTTAAGAACATTGTGTGGGATCCAGACAATTTTTTTCACTTGGTCTCACTGAGTTGCCTTGTTTATTAAACCCATCTAACTTGGTTTCTGTCCATGCAGGTCCCTTTTGTAATTAAAGAGGACCCCTTCCTCCTTTATACATCAGTAGATAGCCTGGTTGGAACCTATTGTTTTTCTTACCTGAGGAATCTTGTAAATGCCTAAGAGAGTAGCCATATAAAGGGAGATTTCGGAGTCCAAGCCTCCAATGACAGCTATTAGGTTCTTCCAGATGCCACAGTTGTAGTTGGGGATAGTTCTATTCTGACTAAACAGAAGATTCAAGGTATTTCGAAAAGCCATCCTTGCATCAAAGTAGCTGTCATATATGTGGAAACCCAGTGTTATGTTTGGTAAGATGTGGGGACTCTCGTTAATCTCTTTTAAGGCAAAGACCAAGGACAAGACATGCTGGTAATTCTTGGGCACTGCACTGAAGTAAGAGACAAATGGTGTGTAATTCTGATATCCATAAACACTTATAACTGTGGTTTCAAGTATAGAAAGGTTCAACATCTTAAGGAAATTGTTCTAAGTAACTGGATATGTGAAATTTATCCACCATCATTTCCTCTATCACTGAGGACACTTTCCTTCTTTTTAAGCTATTCATATTAATATAATTTCATTACAACCAAGACAGACATTACCACTCCCTTTTTCTATTCTGGTTCATTAATTATTTGGGACCATCAAGGTAGTAAAACAAGCAATAAATGTAGGGTAGGATTCAACCAGTTTTTCTGCAGGTGAACAAGCACTACCAAAAGCTATGGAGGGATCATGGGACCCTTTCACCAATCAAAAAGTTATGCTGGGGACCATGGAAGCAATTTAGACAAAGGACACATGTGATCTGGGCTACAGTACAGAGGCTGATTACATAAAACTGAGTGGGGGAGAATGGTTGGATTTGATCAGCAAAAAAAGAAAAAATGTTGACAGTAGAAGGAGGGGGAGGAGACAAAATGGCGAGAAGTCTACTACAAGTTCAAGTTCTTTCTTTCTTATCTCTGTTCCTGTGATAGAAATCGACATGGCAGCTACCTACTTAAAATCAATTGAAAAGTTGCTGTCAAATGATGAGACTTGTTCAAGAGGCCTGAAAGTCACACTGTCCTGTTCTAATGTTCCCTATACTCATCCCCTCCCCAAACTGTGGGAGAGCTGAACTCTTGGCCAAAGTAATTGGATAAGAACAAAAGCATACGAAGAGAGGGAAATCGCATAGCCCATAATTTGACATCTTACTGAATCAATGGATCACTTTCAGAAGGTGTCATCGCTTGTATTGTGTTATCCATCTGTTAAGCAATAGTCTAATTCATGCTAAGGATAAAAATATACAGACAGTTCCCATACACAGATCCATGAAAAAGATTCCCTTTGGGGTGCTCCTCAAAAAGGACACTGTGAGAAACGGGGAAGAACTGTGAGGTGATTCCACCAATGAGGAAGTCTCCTGGCTGAGAATACTGGTGAGGTGTCTGCAAGGCATCATTCACTGTACACATAGCAAGATGTGTCTGAGATTCAGTTTGCGGCAGCAGCAGCCACAATATCAGGAGTTGTAGTGAAACCCTGAATCCTTTCATTTGGAATGAAGGGCATCTTCCCTTGAGATGAAATCCTTTCCCTGTGTGATCATTTATTATCCAGTACCAGCCTCTTGAACATCCAGCCTTCAATGGCACCATCCCTAAGTATTGGTCTCTAAACTGGAAGAAAGCACAAAGAAGGGGAAGACTGATACAGTGCTGTCTTGCAAAGTGACCTGTCCTTCAAATTGCCCCTTACCTCTGCTCTGAACAGTATGGGAATGTTTTATGTAAGCAGGATGGTATTTACTAATATTCAATCTGCGCTCTGGGAAGGAGGAGGCTGGGTCAGGGTAACTGGAAATGATTGCTGGGTATGTGAACACCTCCCCAAGGTATTGTGTTCTGTAGGACATCAGGTGCAGCAGAAACATGAAAGCAAACATTGCATAGGGAGAGCTGCTTCCATATTGCGTCACCACACTGATTTATATGAAAATCTCAGTTTCTGTAAAAGGTTCTTCCTGTTCAGGAGGAGACTATAGTCTTTTTTTTTTTAAAAAAAATATTCCATAAAGACACTAATGAAATACAGTAGAAATGCTGCCATGTAATTTTACTCCTATTTTTGCTTCCATTCCATATTAATTACATACAAATGCTATGGAACGATTTTGAGACCTGGCCTCTAAAGGTAAGAAGGGCCTGGAGTCTGACACAGCTATGCTACTTTACATTGCATTACTTCCTCTTTGATCAATACAATTGGGCTTTTTATAAGCATTTAATAGTTATGTAGGTTTTGGCACTAAAAACACTGAAAAGTCACAGTAATCTGAGAGAATGGCAGCATGGGCTCCCATGTATTCTGGCACCAGATTCAGCACAACCATAAAAGGAGCATCATAATGCAGTTAAAGTGAAGCACTTTTGAGTCACATTGATTTTAGACTGGCCCTAATTTTAATAAGGTTTTCATTTTTCTTGTAAACACTGACATGCTCACAACAAAAATCATCTCTGCTATCAAATCTCAAGCACATTCACAAAAGGTGTCACCAGAGCCACTGTGGTATCCACCTAGAGCGTTGCATGAAAATCTTAGTGACCAGGGTCCAAATCCACAAACTGCCCTGAAGCAAGTTGGTAAATTTAGTCCAATTACTCTCCCTCAGCCCATCTTTCTCATGTATAGCCATTCTAAGTGGTGCAGGGCAGCAGAAGTAACAGCCCTATATTGAAGTCATCTAATTAGACCGACTATCTTGACTTTATAAACAGGGTTACCCATTCTAAATTCACTCAAATGAAACAGTTAAAAAAGCACAAAAAATAGAGGGAACTACCAACTGCTGCCATGGGCAGTAAAGCAAGAATCCCATTGTGCAGCCTCAATGAAGACATAGACATTGATTATACTTGGATTTTATTATTGGGAACTAGAAGTTACTCAGAAACAAATTACATTTAATGACCTTGGGATAAAATCATGAGAACATAATAAGGGTTATTGAATTCTTACTCATTTCTCCTTATTAGACACTCTTTACTGTTTAATTCAGGCCTCAGGACAATTATATAACATTTGGGAGAAAAAATACATCCCAGTAAACCAAGTCCAGAGGCCAAGATGGAGAAGATCTCTACAGCTGTCATATATTTCCCTTTGATACCTAAATATGTTGGAACAAAAGACACCCACACAATGCAAAACACCAACATGCTGAAAGTGATAAACTTGGCTTCATTAAAAGAGTCAGGCAGCTTCCGAGCAAAGTAAGCTGCAAAGAAGCTGGTAAGAGAGAGAAATCCTATGTAGCCCAGAACATAGTAAAGTATGTTGGCAGACCCTTCATTGCATTCCACTATGATTTCTTCAGCCAAAGAGTTCATGTCAACATTTGGGAATGGGGGGTCATAGCAGAGGCAAACCAGGCAAAGACACATTTGAATGAATGAACAAGTAGAAACAGCAGAGAAAGCAAAGCTTTTCCCGATCCCCTTCTTCATCTTTGATCCTGGTTTAGAGGCCATGAAAGCCAAGACCACAATGATGGTTTTTGTCAACAAAGAAGAAATGGCCACTGTGAAGATGACGCCAAAAGCTGTCTGGCGTAGAAGACAGGTGAGAAAGTGAGGTCGGCCAATGAACAGCAAGGAGCAGAGGAAGCAGAGCAGGAGGGAGACAAGCAGAACATAGGAGAGTTCTCTGTTGTTGGCTTTGACGATGGGAGTGTTCCGGTGCTTTACAAAGATCCCAAGTACCACAGCTGTGGTCAGAGAAAGAGACAGAGCACAAACAGCCAAACTCCTGCCCAGAGGTTCACCATAAGACAGGAAATGGAGATGCTTTTGAAGACATTCATTTTGATTTGGATTTGGATACTTATCTTCTGGGCATTTGGTACAGTCATCCATATCTTTAAAAGGGGGAGGAGGAAAGTGCAATTTCACTCTATGTCATATGTTGAATTTGGCCTAGTGATATTTCATTTCATTATCTACCATTTATAAATCCAAGCCATTATGTTAGTTTTGAGATAGTGCAGGGATATTTCTCCACTGAAGAATGAAACAGTGGCTTGGTGTTCTTCTGATTGCTCTGTGTTCTTACCAATATTGGGGAATATAAGATATTACAAATAGCAATAGGCAATACGGGAGCAAACACCTTTGCATACATATCCATCCATATCTTTAAAAGGGGGAGGAGGAAAGTGCAATTTCACTCTATGTCATATGTTGAATTTGGCCTAGTGATATTTCATTTCATTATCTACCATTTATAAATCCAAGCCATTATGTTAGTTTTGAGATAGTGCAGGGATATTTCTCCACTGAAGAATGAAACAGTGGCTTGGTGTTCGCCTGATTGCTCTGTGTTCTTACCAATATTGGGGAATATAAGATATTACAAATAGCAATAGGCAATACGGGAGCAAACACCTTTGCATACAGGGGTCCTGCTTTTTCCAGAAGCCCCAGAAATAGACACAGAGGCTGGTTTCCAATATAAAATTATTCTTTTTACTGTAGTTTCTTCACAATCAAACAATACTCAAGCACGCACACAAATAGGGGAGGCAGGATAACAAGAGCTAAAAGGCTAAAAAGATGTATAGAGGATGTTGAGAGGGCATAGAGATGGCGAAGAGAGAGTGAGCATGTTGCTGTGTACCCACTTTTGTATGGGGGGCTCTGGGGGAGGGCTTTGCTGGCCACCTCCCTTGAGACCACCCCTTGGTGGTCTGTTCCAAAAGTCACGTTCACAATGGGGAAAGGGGCTTAAGGGTTGGTCAATTTGACTGTCCCTCTCAGAGCAGTCAGTCAACATGGGGGTGGGTTGTCTGCATAGGGCTGAAGTGACATATTTGAATTCAAGCATAAAATCTGCATAGGGCTGAAGTGACATATTTGAATTCAAGCATAAACAAGAGTCCATTGTTTCACTTATGTCACAGGTATTCAGAGTTCCTATATAATGTAGTTTGAATGGTACAAATAAAATTCTGGAAAATGGAAAGAAAAAAAAAGGTTGGTCAATGTTGAATTCTAACTAAACTTGTAGCAGAGACACCTCGATAGTCGTGATGACTCATTGGCTGGCACTTATTGTGTTCTTTGTCTCAGGGCTGCAGAACCGGTTCCTTGAATGGATGAGGAAGGCCAAGTCCTTTGTCAAACAAAAGGCAAGGAAGAGTCTTTTGTGCCTTTGATGCAAAGAAGGTGGTGGTGGGGAGAAGCTGCCGGCGTGATGAAGGACTGCCTTAAGTTTAAGGAGTCCTTAGTTTAAACAGCAAGGCAGATGGCTGTTTTGGAGTGTTCCATGTGTCTAGGGATACATCTAGAATGGGGCAACCTCAGGAACCACGGGCACATCGACTCAGGCTGTTGCTGGCTCGTGTCTGGCATCACAATCTGGTCACCTTACATCAGAATCCCTTTTGCACATTTCATACACAGTCCATTTATGTCCTTAAGAGAGCACAAAGCTCCTTGCTGGGCAACAATGGGTCCAGACTAGCATTTGCATACGTGTAAGAATTTCTGGCCATTGGCTCTGACTTTCTTGCCTCTCCTCTTCCACAACATCCTGAAACACCCCCACCCCCTAATTCTTTTACTGGGAGACTGGGAAATAACAAGGGATGCCCAAGAACGATTGGCAGTCATTTTGGGTTGGTGGGGGGAACTGTGTTCTGCAAGTAGAAATCCTTGTGTCCACAGAAATGCTAGGCTATATCTAATTTCTACCCAATCTATGATGTATATATTTCAAGGTAGCCTACCTTAACTCACTGAAAATGTCGAGACAGTGTGTGACTGCAATAAAAAAGGTCAAAGCTATGCTGGGGATTATTAGGAAGGGTATTGAAAACAGATCAGCCAATATCATAATGCCCCTATATAAATCAATGGTGCGACCTCATTTGGAATACTGTGTGCAGTTCTGGTCACCACACCTTAAAAAGGATATTATACCTTTGGAAAAAGTGCAGAAAAGGGCAACTCGAATGATAAAAGGGTTGGAACACTTTCCGTATAAGGAAAGGTTAAAGCTCTTAGGGCTCTTTAGCGTGGAGAAATGACGACTGAGGGGTGACATGATCGAGGTTTATAAGATTATGCATGGGATAGAGCAGGTAAGGAAAGAGGTACTTTTCTCCCTTTCTCACAATATAAGAACTCATGGGCACTCAATGAAATTGCTGAGCAGTCGGGTTAGAACAGATAAAAGGAAGTACTTCTTCACCCAAAGAGTGATTAACACATGGAATTCACTGCCACAGGAAGTGGTGGCGGCTATGAGCATGGATGGCTTCAAAAGGGAATTAGATAAGCATATGGAGCAGAGGTCCATCAGTGGCTATTAGCCACAAGGTATAGATAGGGACTCTGGAGCAAGTGATGCTCTGTCTTCTTGATGCTTGGGGGGGGGGCAACAGTGGTAGGGCTTCTAATGTCCTGGCCCCACTGTTTGAACCTCCTGATGGCACTGGTATTTCTGGCCACTGTGTGACACAGAGTGTTGGACTGGATGGGCCTTTGGGCTGATCCAACATTGGCATCTCTTATGTTCTTATGTACCTTCTTGGTCTGAGATCTTCCCTTCTGGACATGGAGCACAATCATAGCAGCAAAATTGTTCTCCTTCTTTTCTTTTTCTGCTGTAACCTGGAGGGCAGTTGTCATTACACACAGCACGGGGTGTGACCTGTCAATCAGAAGGCAGATGGCACCCTTTAATGTTGTGGAAAATTTGAGAAGAATTATGTAAGCTAGTGGATAAGAGGTAGGTTGCTGGATGAGTAGGAAGGAGAGAAGAAGCAAGGAAAGGATATGGGGGCAGCTACAAGCATGGACAGCTTCAAGAGGGAATTAGATAAACATATGGAACAGAGGTCCATCAGTGGTTATTAGCCCCACGGTATAGATAGGAACTCTTGAGGCAAGTGATACAATGTATTCTTGGTACTTGGGGGGACACAACAGTGGGAGGGCTTCTAGTGTCCTGGTCTCACTGCTAGACCTCCTGACGGCACCTGGTATTTTTGGCCACTGTGTGACAGAGTGTTGGACTGGATGGGCCATTGGCCTGATCCAACATTGGCTTCTCTTATGTTCTTATGTACCAGGAGGGCAAAAAGAGGAAATAATATGAGGTCGGGGATGGGGGGAGAAGTGAGGGGCCCTTTGCAAGTCCTTGTAAGTTCCCTACTGTGGCCACCACAACAGAAAGTTGGGGGAGGGAAGGGGAAAGGGAAGCAGTGCTAGCTGAAGCAGGAGGAAATAATGTAACACTGGCTGGTTGGTAAAGTATAGAGAATGAAGCAGAAAAAGGGGAGAGGCTATAGGGGCTTTCAGAGATGTGAAAGAGGAAATAGTAGAGGAGGAGAAAATGAGATCCCTCCCTCAAATCTTTGCTGGTCCCCCTCTTGTACTTAATAGAAAGGATTAATGGGGGGGAAACCATAGACCACTACAGCTAGTAGGAGAAACAATAACAGTTTGTTTTCCTGAGAACACTTTCTATTTTCTGGAAAGCACCACTTCTGGCTCACCTCCAAATATATAGTGCAAATTTAGTCAATGCTATCCTGGATAAGTAAATACTTGCCTTAAATTTTGATTGTCTCTCTTACTGAAACACAGACAATAAAAATGGACTGCCTTATATTTGAAACTATACCATTGTCTCCAATGAGTGTGGATATCTCGAGGGGGTCTCAAACTGGAGGGACTTGGAATTTAACCATTTCCCCTTTTTATGCAAAGTCTATTTATCTACCACTGTTGTGGGCCTCTCCTGCTTTGAACAATATTATTTGAGAAGTTCAATGTCAAAATGATTACGAATCAGATCATACCTGATTAAATGTGTTGTGCCATGTTATTATTGGGTCATTCATAGACAACTGTCTTCCCGGTAGTGCTTGGGGATCCATTCTCCCAATTTTCACTCGTAAGAAGGATTTATTTGGGAAGGTCACCCAGTTTATAACATCAAAGCCACCCGCTAATTCGCCATTCTCATCAAAACAAAACTTTTCACCGGCACTGTTGTTAAAGGAGAGTTTCCTCAAAAAATGATGAAGCTAGCAGGGGAAAAAATTAAGGCAGGTGATACTAAAGCAATAGAAAATGGACAAGGAGAGAAGAAGAAAAAAACAGGTCCAGGGTTGGAGGTGGTTCTTTTCTCGTTCATGGGTTGTCTAATTATAAATATGGTTGCATTTGGAAGAATGTACCACTTTAGTCCCCTTGTTTCTCCTGTGATACTCTAGTAGAGTTGCTTGCCACCTGTCCTGAAGGAAAATGTTCTTATGCTTTAATAGAGGCTTGTGGCAGACAGCTGAAGCTGTTCATAACATGGCAGCAAGTAATATCAACTGTCAAATAACATCCTATTAAGCCGCTGTTACATTCTTTCTCCAGGCATCTTCACAACCCTACCCTTCAGGGCCAGTGGGAGTGGTTCATTGTGGAATGTGCAGGGAAGGAGAGTTAAAATCTGCTTCCACCCTTTTTGGCCACAATGTTTATTTCAGCATTTTTCGCCCAACACATGAGGCACTGGAAGCATTTCATTAAAAATGGGGACATGTAGATCTGATAATGTAATTGAATGACCTAATACTTCTTTACAAATGGAAAGCCACAAAGATGACAGATGAAAAATGGAAAGGTGGGATACAAGAACAGTCATTGGGGTGGTCCTCTCTGGCAGAAAGATGTTGTAACTAATCTGACTGGATAATGTCACAGTCAGGAACAAGTTTACCCCATGAGTGCGATAGGGCAGCTTTCCCCCTCAACGTAGAGCCCCATCCCAAAAGTGGTTCATGAAATGTTTCAAGTGGGTCACCATACCATGTACGTTTAGCATTGTGGGTCACTATAGTAAAAATATTAGAAACTGTTGTTCTACATAAAGACAAATGAGAAACTGTGAAGAGATAAAACTGTCAATAAAACATTTAATTATTAGGATACAACACACTTGTGAATCACCTGACATAGGTGGGAAGAGGAATCCCTGAGCATCTCAAAGATGGGAACATTCAAAGTCAAGATTTGATGTGGTTGGATATTATGCATTTTCTGAACACTCTACTCCATCACCCTAGATTTCCTTCTATATGAAATATTACCTGAAATGTCTGTGGCTTTGGAGGCTGCAGCTTGTTTCCATCTGTCATGGTTCTATATTTGGTTCTGGACAAAATCATGGCATGTAAAGCATGTGCCACGGCATAGACAGCATTGTAGATACTGTAACTTTGGCCTGTCATACTCATTTCGAAAAAAGGCCCAGGAAGGCTCTCCAGCTTCTCTTCCCCAGTGCAGCTATTCACAGCCTCATTCTCCACATCAGTATCTGGAAATACACAGTCAAAGGCCTGTTGCCAGAAGGTCCTGATGAAACCATCTTCCTCAGTATGTGGATTTAGGCTCCTGAGAAACTCTGGGAATCCTTGAATTTCAATTAGATGAACTGCAAACGATAAGGCACCATGGAAGACCTGTATGCCTAGATCTCTATGATGCAGCTGCGATGAGAAATCAAAATGGGCTGTCATAACCCATACTTTGCCTATAGGTGTCATGGTATCTGGATCAAACATATTCAGTGCCAACTGCAAAGCGCTCATATTTTGAGAGTCTGCATTTACAATACATACGTTAACAGTAGTCTTAGTTAAGAGAACTGTTACATTCTGAAAGAGTTCTAGCATTTCATATATCTCAAATGTGTTTTTGTAGATCGGTATTCTTTCCATGAAGGCTATACAGATGCCATTCTGGGAAAACTTGTGTGCTAAAGTCTGCACAAACCTTTCTCCTTTATCGTCATTTATTGCAATGATGGCGATCCAGTTCCAATGGAAATGCAGAAGAAGCTGGACAATCCCAGTGTACTGGTGCTCTTCACTGGGGACAACTCTATACAAAGGAGAGAGTTGAATTACCTCACTCATTGCAGGAGCAAATAAGCAATATGTGACCTAAGCAAAAGGGGGAAAAATCATTATATAATTGGGTTTGGGAATTCATGCCTTTTAAGCAAATTCCAACTTCCAATCCACTGTGGAATTCAAGGTGACTAACATTACTTTTCTTTGTGACATGGTTCTTGGATGAAATCCACCTTGGTTGGCTGGATTCCCCTCGACCCCTTTTGCTCAGATATGTTGACCATCTATGTTTTGACTTCTGCCCAGACTGGTTTCATTAACCACTATCCAAGATCTTCAGAAGCCTCATGTCTGTAGTTTGTTAAATTAAGCCTGAGCAGCTTACGTAGCCCAAAATGTCTGGTTTGAGTTCCTTTCCCCTTTTCTGTCTGTTATTATATTAATGGTTTAAGTAAAGTGAACATGCCAATTAACACATATGTTCTGTTGTCCAGATCTCCTTCCTCCTTTCCATACATTCTTTTTTTTAATCTAAGAAGTTTTTATTGCTTTTCCAAAAAAGGAAAAAAGGAAAGATTAAAAAATTAAAAAATGATAGTAGTATCTTGTAATACATTCAGTTTAAATCTCTCCTAGCTTAAAACAGAGAATTTTTCTAATAACCTAACGATATTTGCAACTATGTGTGTCAAACAATACATGAATGATTTCATTTGATAATTTTCTAAACATTCTAGTATTATTATCTTTTGGTAATATAAGTTCCTGAGCTCTTACTATCAAATTTCATATTTTCTTAACCTATTCTTATCTTTAATAAAGTCATTTCCCTCCTATTTTTTCTTTCAAGTTCAAGTTTCCCTGTGAAATGATATACTGATTTTTTAAAAAATGTGTTACCTTATTTTTGATAAAAAATAAAGATGAATTCTTCTTTATGATTCTCCTAATAATCTATCTTTTCTACCGTTTTACTAAAAATCCTTATACTGTCACCTCTCTCAACTGATTTCTTAACAATACAAGCCATTCTGTATAGTTACACTTTAATAAGAGCTCCTTAAACCACTCTTATATGTTATTAAGTTTTCTTAATAACAATTTTATACATAAAGCTTAGTGGGTTTTTTTGTCTGGTATCTTCTCTTCAAAAGGATCTTGTCTCTATGTCTTTTCCCCTTGTGTACTGCATACAATTGCTTTAAGGGTTGCAATGTGTAGCTTGAAGTAATGCTTGGTTGGGTATTTTCCATCTTCTTTTCTTTCTGAGATGACTTTTGCTTCAGAGGTTTGGTTGTTCCTTTAGGCATCTGTCTCTTTGGTTCTATAAAACATAGTTCCATAAGAGGTTTAGTTTCCTTTTTTGGTGTGTTTTTCTTGTTACAGGGCATCTTCCCATAGGTTAGAGGAGGATCCTCTTGCTTGCAGTTTTGTTCGGTGTCTCTCAAAGATTGCTCCTGAAGTTTGTCTGAATTGCTTGTAGATTTCAATAGAGTATTTAAGCTTTGGTCATATAGTTCAGCACAACTTTCTTTGATTGCTAGCTTAATTGAGCCCAGGATCATGAATTTAAGAGCATCCCATGAAAATTGAGTCAGCTTAACACCTGCAATATCATCTGAATTTAAAGCTTTTAATTCATTTCCCGCTTGGAAATCCATTTTGTAAAGTCTGCAACCCCAGTACAAAAGAAAGTACGGGCAGTTCAGTCTGCCAACAGTCTAGGAGCTGAATCACACTGCTGGATAGATTACTATAGTAGACATAATAACAACTGAGAATCTTTCAACAAGAGCCAGGTGATTGCTTTTATCCAATGTCTTCTGAGCCCAGGAGACTTCAAAAACAAGAGTGATGTTACAGGAAGTTCTATTACCATATAAGGAAGTTCTTTTTAAAATGCCTCTATTTTGTCTTCTTTTTAATGAAAGTCAAAAATTTAGCTGGTTTATAATTCCGATAAAGGTGGTAGAATGTTCAGATAAGATTATTTTGTATCCCTTTTTTATTCCCCTTGTAGTTATTTAAAAAGTTTTATATCTGGTACTTTTGCTAACTGATTGTGCCGAGGAGAGGGGGTGGGAGATTCTCTTCTTCCTTTCCTCATCTTTGTGGATGTTTGGAGGAGGTTTAATCAAAGGGTTTCCTGATTCTTTGATGTTGCTTTATACAGGTACTCACGGTTTCTTCATCGATGTTGGAGATGAGGTATGGTGCTCTCTTTGCCGGGCATTCATCGCTGTGCAGTCATGGTGGACCATGACTGCACTTCTTCGTGCTCTTGCTTCAGGATGATCTGGCTCCTACCCACTCACTGCCACTCGCGGGGGGCTCATATCACGTCCCCTGCTCCAGACCTCTCTCTGGGAGGTCTGGTGGAACTCGGGAGATTCCACAGTTCCAATAAAAGCAACAAATAGTTGGCAGTGCTCAGGAGCAAGACTGAGCATCCACCGCCTCGCAGTGCTGCAACCCGGAAGCACCTCGACTACCTATACATTCTATATGCAAAAACATGTTCTATGAACCCTGGCATTAGAATTGATATCCTGGGAATTCTTCCAACATTTTGAAGGGAGCAACAGAAGGATTTCACATTCAAAGTTTTCAGACTCTGAATTTTAAGTTTCCATGCTTAGATTTCAAATCTACAGGCCTACAGCCTGCAATGGCTTCCTTTCTGTTCAGACCTGCAACCTACTAACAGTATGGATATTTTATTTGAAAAGCAAGAAAAGCCTACCTGTGTGTCACATACTGGGCTGGATCCAGCAATCTTTTTTCACCTTGTTCCCCTCACACAATTCTATTTATTACAGCCCCCATTCCACATGGCTGTTGTCCATACAAGTGCCATGAACCCAGTAAAGTTTTTTTTCTGGGTGGTCAAAGTGGACTGTTCCTAACATTTTCACCAGGGTATAAACGTCTTAGATCCAACCCAGTCACCCTCCAGTACCACCTCATATATGCAGAGGGGATCCAGGGTGACATCAACACAAATCCTTTATACTTTGAACATTCTTTCCCTGCCTTTTAATCTATCAAAAATGAAAATGGCAGTTGTGTATCTGAATTTGTTTGTACCCCATGAATCAAGATCTGAGGTATCATCTCCTTCTTCCTTTCTTGCCATGTGCTGTTAGCAGACTGTCCTACAGTTCTTGAAGAATCAGTCTATTGTTTTCTTACCTGAGCAATCTTGTAGATGCCTAAGAGAGTAGCCATGTGAAGGGAGATTTCGGAGTCCAAGCCTCCAATGACAGCTATGAGGTTCTTCCAGATGCCACAGTTGTAGTTGGGGATAGTCCTATTCTGATTAAACAGAAGGTTCAAGGTATTTCGAAAAGCCATCCTTGCATCAAAGTAGCTGTCATAGATGGAGAACCCCAGTGTTAGGTTTGGTAAGATCTGGAGATTCTCGTTAATCTCTTCTAAGGCAAAGACCAAGGACAAGACATGCTGGTAATTCTTGGGCACTGCACTGAAGTAAGAGACAAATGGTGTTTAAGTCTGATATTCATAAGTATTTACAACTGTGGTTTCAAAGTGTACAAGGATTCAACACCCTAAGGAAATAATTCTGAGTAACTGGATGTGTGACATTTGTGTTCACCTTCATTTCCTGTATCATTGAATATTCAGGACAGCTTCCTTCTTTCTAAACTATTCATATTAATATAGCTACATTACAACAGAGACAGATATTACCACTCTATTTTCTTATCCTTGCTCATTAATTAGTTTGGGATTAGCAGGGTAGCAATAGGATGTAGGGTGGGATCCAAGCAGTTTTTCTGCAGGTGAAAAAGGACTTCCAAAAAGCTCTGGAGGGATCATGGGACCTTTTTACCATAAAAAAACCCTGTGCCAGGGATGATGGGACCAACTTGGACAAAAGACATAGGTGGTGTGGGCTGCAGTAAAATGTAACACTGAGTGCAAAAAACAAAACTAGCTGTATCCTACCAAAAAAGATAAATTGTTGACAGTAAAAGAAGAGGAGAATTGTGGAAATGGGGCACAAGACAGAGGTCTCACACAAGTCTACTACACTTCTTTCTTTCTTTCTTTCTTTCTTTCTTTCTTTCTTTCTTTCTTTCTTCTTTCTTTCTTTCTTTCTTTTTCTTCATTCTTGCAATTCAAATCAGTATGGCAGCTGTCCTACTTAAAATCAATTTTAAAAGTTGGTGTCAAATGATGACACTTGCCCAGGAAGACTGAAAGTCACACTGCCCTGTTCTAATGCTCCCTAACTTGTCCAGATGCCTAAGCTGTTGGACATCTGAACTCTTGGACAGAGTAATTGGAAAAGAACAAAAGCAGACAAAAGGGAACATCACCAATAATTTGCAATCGGAAAGGGAATTGAATAAACCTCTTTAGATGGGAATAATTGTTTCAAAAGGCTAAATATATTTTTTCAATTTGACATCTTATTGAATAAATGGGTCATTTTCAGAATATGCCATTGCTTGGATCATATGAACTGTTTGTAATGAGTATGAACTATTCTAAGTCCTCCTAAGGATAAAAAATATATATACAGGCAGTTTTCATACAAAGATTCATGGAAAAGATTTCGTTTGGGATGCTCCTTGAAAGTGACAGGGTCTGAAATGGAGAAGAACTGAGAGGTGATGCCACCAATGAGGAGGTCTCCTGGTCGAGAATACTGTTGTGATGTCTGGAGGAGATCATTCATCGTACACATAGCAGGATGCATCTCAGATTCAGTTTGTGGCAGCAGCAGCCATGAAATCAGGAGTTTTAGTGAAGCACTGAATCCTGCCATTTGGAATGCAAAAGCATCTTCCATTGAGATGAAGCCCTTGCTTTCTGTCTTATCATTTACTATCCATCATCAGCCTCTTAAACATCCAGACTTCAATGGCACCATCCCCTCCTATGAAGCTCAGCAAAGCACTGGTCTATACATTTGAAGAGATCACAAAGAAAGGGCAGACTGATGCTGTCTTGTCTTGCAAATAGTCCCTCACTGCTGCTCTGAACAGTATGGGGATGTTTTATGTAAGAAGGGCATTATTTACTAACATTCAGTCTGAGCTCTGGCAGGAAGGAGGCTGGATCAAAGTAATTGAAAATGATTGCTGGGTATGTCAACACCTCCCCAAGGCATAGTGTTCTGTAGCCTATCAGGTGTAGAAGGAAAACAAAATATGAAAAAGATGCTACTGTATGGTGTTGCCATATTGGTGTGATATGAAAATCTCAATTTCTGCCAAAGGTCCTTCATGTTCTGGAAGAAACTATAGTCCCTTTAAAATTGTTATTTCATGAAGGTACTAATAAAACATGATAGAAATACTTCCAAATAAATTTGCACCTATTTTTGCCTCTGCCCCATATTAATTGTAGGCCAATGGCTTTACAGTGGCCTGTAATGTATCAATTGGAAGGGTAGGAGATCACACAGTCAAGCCAAAAAGAGCTAAGAAAAAAACAACTGTGTACAACAACGCTAATATAATGTAACAGACTTACATAAATATAGCAATTAAAGAAACAATAAATAATATCTGAAAGTTATGTGTTGTTTTCATTCATTCACCTAAGTCTCCGGATTACAATCTTTGTTTTGAAAATCTTCTTCTAGAATATCATAATAACATGAAATATTAAGTTCAATATAGATGGGTTCTTCAGTCAAACTTCTTAATTCATTCTAAGTCATTACAAGGTTTTGGGTAAAATTACACCATTTCAAAGAACTGGCTACCAGTTACCAGGGGTCGTTTCGTAGAAAAAGAGCTAGGGGAACTCATTAGCATAACTCATTAGCATATGCCACACCCCCTGACATCACCGGAAGTGTGTCATAAGGCCACACCCCCTGACATCACCAGAAGTGTGTCATAAGGCCACACACACCACCCCCAACGGTCCCGGCCGCCGCTGGCGGCCTTGCAGCTCCACTGCCGAGCCCGATGAGGGGCCCAGCGGTGGACCTGCAAGGCCGGCGGGAGTGCAAGGAAGCCCCGCGAAGGCCCTCCCTGGCCCCAGGCAGGCAGGGGTGGGGAGAGGCAGGCTTTGTCATGTGCCCCACCCACCGTACCTCACCCGGGGGAACTGCGATCCCCCGCGATCCCCCCCGAAATGACCTCTGCCAGTTACTCATTCAGACAGGAACTACTCTCTACATTGCTGATCTGGTATCAATGACATCAATAATATTAATATTAAAATATTTTTAAATGCCATTTAAAAATTCCTGAAAAGCAGTGAAACAGAGAAAGCACATCAGATGCCAGTTTGGTGTAGTGGTTCAGTGCGCGGACTCTAATCTGGGAGAACCGAGTTTGATTCCCCACTCCTCCACTTGCACCTGGCTGGATGACCTTGGGCAAGCCATAACTCTGGCACAGCTGTCCTTGAAAAAGAGCAGTTTCTGTCAAGAGTTCTCTCAGCCCCACCTACCTCACAGGGTGTCTGTTGTGGGGAGGGGAAGGTGAAGGAGTTTGTAAGCCGCTCTGAGACACCTTTGGGTAGTGAAGGGCAGGGTATAGTAAATCCAATCTCCTCTTCTTCCCTTCCTCAACATGTTCAGTTTGGAGAAGAGGAGGCTGAGGGAGGGACATAATTGCTTCCTTGAAGTACTTGAAGGGCTGTCATTTAGAGGAGGGCATCACTTCTCGGCCTTTTGGCTAAGATCAGCGTAAACATTGGGTGATTTCTCACGAGAGCTGCCTCGCAGCACAGCGCCGTTTGCCTCGACACAAATGTGTCAATTTCACACCCGAAGCTCCGGGGCTGCATTTTGACTCGGGGCTTCGACCTATTTCCTCCGCAGTTTCGTGATCCTGGTTTTTGAGGATCATGAAACTGCGGGGGAAATCGGGCGAAGCCCCAAGTCAAATGCAGCCCCAGAGCTTCGGGTGTGAAATTGACACGTTTGTGTCGAGGCAAACAGCGCTGTGCTGCGAGGCAGCTCTTGTGAGAAATCACCCATTATCTAAATTAAAGTCACTTAGAGGAGGGCAGGGAGCTGTTCCTGTGGGCAGCAAAGGATAGGACTCACAAGAATGGCTTTAAATTACAGGCGGGAAAGTACCGGCTGGATATTAGGAAAAACTATTTTTACAGTAAGGGTTGTTCAGCAGTGGAATCAGCTGCCTAGGGAGGTGGCGGGCTCCCCCTCACCTGCAGTCTTTAAGCAGTGGCTGGACAAACACTTGTCAGGGATGCTCTAGGCTGATCCTGCATTGGGCAGGGGTTGGACTAGGTGGCCTGTATGGTCCTTTCCAACTCTGAGATTCTGTGATTCTATGAAAAACAGAACATATTGTTTTAGTTGTCATGTGTAGTCTTACTAAAACCTATTTTCAAACCAACTGATTTTTACAGCAGCCCTGATTTTTCATGAGGGCTACAATATCTTTGTGAAATCCTATTTATTCTGCTTTTTCTCATGTTGGTCATGTTTGTTCACAGCCTTTGTTCTCCTGATTAGTTTTTGTTAGAGGTTTGTTTTTTAAAAAAGTTAAGGTATGGGACAGTGGAAGATACAATTTTCTGCTTCATCCCTGACTGGTATCATTCAATTTATCTGATTTTTTGTTTTTACACAGCAAGTTGAGAATCATATATGGAAAATGATGATGCCATTGCTTCATGTATCTAAACAAATTTGGCTAGGTGTTTAATGTCACAGTTGCACTGTTTCTAAATAGGGCTTGTGAGTTCCCTTCTTTTTAACAGGAAACCTCTATTTTGCTTTTTATGCTTTGTACTCATGATCTTTTATTTTTGCACTGTTTCTTGTATCCCATCATGAAAGTATTATCATATAGCATGCCCACACAGTTCAACAATATGCTTACTAAGTTTTGAAGCCTATGAATGAGTTCTGAACATGCTAGATTGCTTCTGCTGCAAAGTGTGCACCCTCTTGTGCTAGCACTACTGTTTGCTCAAGCACTCTTTGGATACCATTCATTTCACACACAAAAAGGAATGCTAGCACAAGAGGAAGAATGTTCTGTATGCCTATTGCACTTAGAACCCATACACAGAAGGATGGATAGATGATAGATAGATAGATAGATAGATAGATAGATAGATAGATCAATCAATTTAAGTGTTTCCTGGAATAGATGATAGATTATAGACAGATATGTGTTGAACATGTATTATAGACAGATATGTGTTGAACATGTGTTGAACATAGATTATAGACAGATATGTGTTGAACATCAGATATGTACAGTTCACATAAATATGGCACAAATAGTGTAAAGTATCTGTTAAATACTGTGTTCCATGGATGGTCCAACCCCAAGCTTAGTGATCAGCTCAGCTTTATTAGTGATTCAGCAGATACAAGACAAAATGCCAGGTCAACAGCCCTGTTTAAATAGCATGCAAACACCACACCCAACCACACCCAACTCCCAACGATAGGCTATTTACATAACATTAATTCCTCACTGGAGCTGCGGTGGCTCAAGTGGTTAAGACATTGAACTGCAGGCTGTGAAAAGTCAGTAGTTCAGCAGTTCAAGACCCGGGTGCAGCATGACGGAGTGAGCGCCCGTCTCTAGTTCCAGCTCCTGCCAACCTAGCAGTTCGAAAGCAAGAAATTGCAAGTGGATAAATAGGGACCACTTCGGTGGGAAGGTAACAGCGTTCTGTGCACCTTGGTGTTTAGTCATGCCGGCCACATGACCACAGAAATGTCTTCGGACAGCGCTGGCTCTTCGGCTTTGAAACGGAGATGAGCACCGCAACCCTAGAGTCGGATTCGACTGGCTTTCGAGCAAGGGAAACCTTTACCTTTACCTTAATTCCTCATTGGTCACCTCCAGAGTCCTAGATAGCTATTGTTCTAGAGCTCCAAGCTCAGCCAGTCTCTGGTAGACAGTCCTGGGATGTTGCAGCCCCAATACGTAACAGTGTCCCTAACATGAATAAGAGCAAATGATGCATTAGAACCAAAACTGAAAAGGGTAGACTGAGAAAGATTCATGAGCTGACCATCGCTCCATTTTTTTAAAGGACCTGGATGTCAATTACTTCCTGTCCCCAACCCCTGCTATGCGTCCAGTTTTAAGTGTTTCCTGGAATAGTTCATGAATGGGAGGAGGGATTAGGGTTGCCAAGTCACGGCGGGGGGTTGTAGGTCTTCACAGAATCATTGCCGCGGGGACAGCGAGATGCTTTGCACCCACCGTCACCAGGATCTGATGCTACACGTCGCTCTGGCAACAGGGCTCCAAACAGCCCCGTTGCCAGAGCAACGCGTAGCATCATGTCCTGGTGACGGCGGTGCAATTTGTCTCATCGTCCCCGCAGCAAGGATTCTGCAAAGACATGCAGATCCCCCGCCGCGATTTGGCGAGATTTGGCAGGCCTAGGAGGGAGAAAGCTACCAGCTAGATATCAGGATTTTTTTAAAAAAATGGTAAGTGCAGATCAGCCGTGGAATCAGCTGTCTAGGGAGGGGGTGAGCCCCCCTTCACTGGCAGTCTTCAAGTAGGGACTGAAACAAACTCTTGTCAGAGGCATTTTAGGCTGAAGGTAGGGGCTTGGACTGGGTGGCATGTATGGTCCCTTCCAGCTCTATGATTCCATGATTTTAACTCCCTATCCCCAGCCGTTTCCTTTAGAAGCCATTGTTTTCTCTGGCAGGAAGAACTCATTTGAAAATAAAGCTAGAATCCTCAAAATTGGCCACTTGGTTCAAAGTGAGGATGGGAGTTGTCATGCCCTAAGCAAATGAAATCAGAACATCCTGGCCCTGGTTACCTTCAGACTTCCTCTCTTCTGTCTACCTGCACTGGAACCTATGGTTAACTTTGGCAGATATAACTCATCCAGAAATTAAGGTCAGAGACTCAAAATTGGCTATTGACTTCTGGATGATCATGGGAGTTGCAATACCAACCACAACAGGAAATCAGATCCTCCTGGCACATATAGTTGTCTGAAACTCCCAACCCCTGCTCTTTGCTTGGGGAGTCACTGTTGTCTCTGGAAGACACAGGTCGTTGTTATTCACATGGAATCTAGACTCCCAGTTCAGGATGTTGATTGAGTGGCATTGTCTAGAAGGAAGGAAAGCAAGAAATCCCGGCCCAGGTTATGTGTAGAAACACCCACACACACCCACACACAAACATACACCTTGATCCTATTTGTAATGGAAGCTAAGGATGTTTATGGCAGGCATAAGTCGTCTGTAACTAAAGCTAGGAGTCTCAAAATTCTCCACCGGCTTCAGAATGACTGTATGAGACTGCCTGCAGGATCGCCAGGGATTCTCCTCCCTTTGAGCCTTGTGGCTCAAGGGATGGTGTGCCTGGGACGATTATCCATTTGCCATGCTAGCTGTATGCAAGCCGCATCCTGTTGGCTCTCGCCTGGGGCAGGTGGCTTGCCATAATTTATATGGCAATGAAGGGGTCCCGATGACCCCTGGCCTTGCCGTGCCACAACCTGTCCTGCCCTTGCCATTTATGCATCACTGTTAACAGTTAATAAAGTGGCCCTTTAGTTATCCCAGCAATGTTGTCTGTCTCTTTATTCCAGCTTGGGGGGCAAAGGAGTCATTTCCATAGATGGTCAACAATTTAACTGGTTATGGTGTTAAGAAATGTAATCTCATGCTTTTGGACTTATTTGATAGATGGCTTTGGATTGATGTTTGCCCCTGAAGTCGGAATAATGAGACGGACAACAGTTTGTATCAAACAAGGGCCACTTTATTAACTATATACAGTTTATTAACAAAAACCGGCAAGGGAGCACTTCCTAGGTAGCGGAACAGACAAGGCAGGTGTCAGGCTGACCAACCTCCTTGTCTAATATGTGGGCGAGCCACCAACCCCAGTCTTAAGCCATTAATCTGGCTTGCCAGCAGCCCAGCCACTGGTAGCCTCCCTGTAATCTAGCTAATAATAACCCGGTCTGGCAAAATAAAGCCCTTTTTTAACGGCCTTGCTGGTCAGGGCTACTGAAACCACTGAACAACGGCCTTGGCGGGGGGGAGAGAAATACCAAGGACCCTCACAGCTCCTCGGCCCCAGGCCTCACTTCAAGCCCTCCACCACCCGGACCTAGCTCGACGTTTCACCGATCACCCACTCGCCGGCTCCTCGGGAAGCGCGCTCGAGCGATCCCCATGCTGCCCTCCCCGCAGTGCTGGAAACGCCGCTAGTAGTGTACTGGTGACCCACGCGTGGGGGAGGTATTCCCGAAGTTAAGACGGTGGCGGAAGGGCGGGTTCTTCCTTGCAACCCAGCCCAAGAATTAAATGAGGAATGGGGACTGAAGCAGCCCCTGGTCAAAGGCCCTACCGGGGGAGAGAAAGAGAACCCCACAGCCCCGTCGCCCTTGGGCGCTGCCACAATCCCCTTTTTCGCCCCAACCCCAACCTTACAAACAACCAAGCCCCCTGGCCCCCAAGAGAAACTCCCTCCCCGCTACCGCAATTCCACGGGCCCCGCTGCCGGCTACTCCCTGCATCGACAGCTCTTTGTTGTAAACCGCCTGAGCTCCCCGAGGCCTCCTCTGCTCGTAGCCACCGCCCAGCACTCTCCAGCCACCAAGCCTGGATGACCGCAAGATTGATTGCCTTCCGCTGCTGCTCGCCACTACCGACACGACCGCCCCACTTGCCCCAGGAGACACGGCAGCACCTCGACTCTACCTCCGAACCAGGTGAGCACGAGGCAGCAACTGGCCTCGGGCGGGAGCTGAGCCATGCCTAACCAGGCTGGCTCCTCCCACCCTTGTCCCAGCACGCTGCGGCAAACCAGGCCCCGGTCGCCATTGCCTTCGGCGGCGACCGGGAGCTCCCTTTCTATTGTTTGATATTAGACCTCTCTGTATGGACTTGGTAATTTCTTTTCAATTTTTTAATAAATAAATTTCCAAAATTGCCAGAAACGCCCTCTCATTTTTATTTATTTTTTGCATTGGAATTCCTTGTGGTCTCTGGAATGCACAGCTTATCAGAAAATAAAGCTAGGTATTTGGAAAGTGGCCAGCAAGTTCTGGGTAATGATGGGAGTGACAAATAAAATATGAAAGTGGACTGGATCGAGGAACGTTCAGGTTTGAAATTAAAAATAGGAATACATGCTTTTTTAAAAAAAATCCCATTTATGCATTGCATTCATCTTTTTATTATTTGTGGATCTGTCCTGCATAGCCCTTTTTTATTTAATGTGCCATATTCAAAATATATCCCAGATTTTTTTTAAAAAAAGTTAAACTTTAGTTAGGCTATTGGCATTTTGTGATACTGGCAAGACAGAAAAAACGTGTTTTTTTCAATAGTTCCGGTACAGCTTAAAATTCTTTGGGGAGCTGAGTGTGAACATTGCAATTATCCCTAGGCACAGGTGTCCATTCTCAATGTTATCAGTTCCCATAAGACTCTTCCCAGGCCACAAGCACAGTCAACACCACAAAGAAGCTTACATAAAATACTCCCGGGGGCATTTAGATCGAGAAAAATGGCTGAGTCCATGCAGGGTAACAAAGGCTTCAGGAATGTGATTATAACTTGGACTGATACAGAATAATATAGAATTTGATAGAAACCATAAATAAGGGAATCTTGTCCATAGCATCATACTTTCCCCATCAAGATGGCAGAATCATCCTTCTTGCTGCTGCTTCTGATTCCACTCCTGCTGACTCAAACAGAAGCCAAACTGCACCCTGTAATGTGCAGAATGAACAACCCCATCCACATCCAGCACCAGTATTATCAAACAGGGGACCTCCTCATTGGTGCCATCACTTCTCAGATCTTCTCCCTTCCCCACACCCCTGTTCTTTTTAAGGAGAACCCCCAGGCTGTGCCAATTGATGAAAATGCGTAAGGAAGTTATTTTACTGTCTTAGAAATAAGTCAGGTTCTTGGAATAACCCATTACAGGTATATCTTCCTGAAATTAATTTGAAAGACAGCTTCTAGATTTCAAAGTATGAATTCGATATCAGAATTCAGAATTCAATGTTGACAAGACTTTGTAGCAGTGAACTGATTAATGGAATGTGTTCTGATTCTTGTATGGCGGTACGAATGGACATATATTGGCTAACTGCTTCACAAGGTATTTACTGCCCAAGGTTGACATCAAATGGTGTTGAATATTAATTCACTAAATATCTTCATACTAAGGTAATATTTGTTAACCATTCCACATCATTTGAGAGAAGAAGTATTGAGCTCCTCTGTTTCATAAATTACATGAAAATTTTCAGGGAAGAATATGGGCTAGACAAGGTTCATATGATCCCTTCTTCATATTGTAGTTTCCACTCATCAAATAACATCCAGGTTTCTTATTCTTATAAATAGTCTGTCCTATTTCATTGGTACTGGCCACCAAATGAGAAGGGAGCGCTCACTGGAGAAGACTCTGATGCTGGGAAAGATTGAAGGTCAAAGAAGACGGGGACAGCAAAGGATGAGATGGTTAGACAGTGTCATAGATGCAACGAACATGAAATTGAGCCAACTTCAGAGGACGGCAGAAGACAGGAAGGCCTGGCGGGATCTGGTCCATGGGGTCGCGAAGAGTCGGACTCGACTGTGCGACTGAACAACAAAACCCAATTCTATGCTTTTAAACTTTGGATACAAATACCATTACAGTATGCATTATTCACCAAGGGGTCTGACAAGCCACATCTTCATATGCCTTGAAAATGCTTTTAACGGCTTCCTTTTTATGCCTGGCCTTGGGAACCAAACATTTGAGGGCGTACCTGTTTCCTTTTCTAGCTCTTAGCTTTATTTGCATTTGGTTGCTAACTGTAATTTGTTGATTTATTTAAATGTGGATTTCATACATACTTTTAAAACATCTTTGGGAATGGGGAATCTATGTATAAATTGAGCCAACCAATTCTGTTCAGGCATTTCTTATCCTGCTTTATTGTAAGAATATCACATACTGGGGTGAGGGTTCTTGGTCTGTGGTAGAGTTTAAAAAGGTAAAGGTTCCCTTGCTCAAAAGCCAGTCAAGTCCGACTCTAGGGTTGCGGTGCTCATCTCCGTTTCAAAGCCGAAGAGCCAGCACTGTCCGAAGACGTTTCCGTGCTCATGTGGCTGGCATGACTAAACACCAAGGCGCACAAAACGCTGTTACCTTCCCACCAAAGTGGTACCGATTTATCTACTTGCAATTTCTTGCTTTCGAACTGCTAGGTTGGCAGGAGCTGGAACTAGAAACGGGAGCTCACTCCATCAGGTGGCAACCCAGATCTCAAACTGCTGAACTACCGACCTTCCACAGCCTGCAGTTCAGCGTCTTAACCACTTGAGCCACCGCAGCTCCTGTGATAGAGCTTAGGATGCAAAATTTCCCATTTTTCTAAACAAAGTGATTAAGTATTAGGTGATGTGAAAAATCTCTACCAGAGATCCTGGAGAGCTTCTGCCAGCCAGATATCAACCAGATTATACTGAAGTTGACAGACCAAAGGTCTGACTCAGTATAAGGGAGCTTGATGTATTCACACCATAGAACGCAGTAATATGGATGCCAGCCTCCAAGTGGGACTCATCTCCAGTCTACAAAGATCAGATCCCCTGGAGAAAATGGATGCTCGGGCGGGTGGACTATATGACATTGTACCCAAGGTCCCTGTCCTCCCCAGGTTCCAGCCCCAAATCTCCAGGAATTCCCAAACATGGAGCTGTGAAGACTACCCCTCCATTCCTTACACTGACTGGTGGCCCGAGGTGACCTGGCACCCCTACATTATGGAATGGACTGCCTAAGACGCTTAGGAAAGCCCCTACACATCTATCATTTATCAGAATATATGACGCAGAAATATTCAGAAGTACCTTCTTACAAAGGGATTAGAACAGTAATATAATGGAACAGTACAGGGGATTGCTACTATAAGGAATAGTAATGTAATGTATGGAAGGGAAGGCATTATAGCATAGCCTGTTTAATTTAGAAGCAACACAGAGATGGGAAACCACTAAAGAAAATCCTGTATACACTGGATTAGAACTGGATTAGTTGTGGGGAATAAGATCCCAGTTTTTCTTTCAATTTACACTTAGAACCAACTGCAACAAATTCCTTCTGGAGAAGAAATTCCAGAAGGAGCATTTAAGATTAGGAAGTAGTTAATGAAAGTAGAACACCTACCATCTGGATTTTTTTGTCTTGCTTTAGGATAGTGCCAAAAAACTACCAGCATGTTCTATCCTTGGTGTTTGCTGTGAAAGAGATCAACGAAAACCCCAACATCTTACCCAACCACACTTTGGGGTTCCACTTTTATGAAAGCTATTTCAATGCAAGGATGACATATCAGAACACACTGAACCTTGTCTTCAGTCAGAATTGGACTGTCCTAAACTACAAATGTGGCAGTATGGATCTGATAGCAGTTATAGGGGGGCTCAAGTCTGACATTACCCTCTACATGGCCACCGTCTTAGGCATCTACAAGATTCCCCAGGTCAGATGAGAATGCTGGGAGTGAAACATGGGAGGGGGGGAAACAGGACCTTAGGTGGGGATTTGAAATGAGAACAAATAAAGTAAAAGCACGCTGGGGGGTGCCTCAGAGGGTGACTTTTCCCAGCTAACTGTTCTTCTTACAGGTTTATCTGCTGGCTGGAGAGTAAAAATTTAAATGAATGCAATATTTTTTTGCATGGTTAAACAGTTAGATGGAAAGAGAGAGGGAGTGGCGAATGGAAACAGAAGAAAGGAATAAGAACAGTGAAGATTAACGATAATGAAATCAAGACATCATCTCTAGGACATTTTTACGACATTTTTTTCTGTCATGAAAACAGACAGAGCTACATTTGTGAAAAAATATACATTTGATAAAATATATTTTCTCTCTTTTTTGCATATAGAACATAACGTGTGTCTCTTGTTTCTTTCTCCATGGGCAAGCAAATGTATCTTCTATCTAGAGAAAACTTTAATGTCTTTGGTAAAACGGGCATCAGTGCATGAAGGATTTTGACGCAGTGCCTCTGCTTAGTCTTTAAGGTGCCCCAAGAATCTTCTTGTGTCCTTGTTCTCATATAAGAAGACAAGCATGGATGCATTTATGAGACATGATGACATGTATGAACAGGAAAGGACTGCATATAGATGAAACTCTGGTTGCCCAAGGAGAGATGCTGTGAGAGTTGCATGGTCAGGATACCCCACAGGTCTTTTTCCCCCTTTCTCAATCAGAGCAACTACAAAGGGGCTAAATGGGATTTGGAGAAAGAGCTTGGGGATAGGATCTCTTCTAATTCAGTTTGGCCGGGGATCCTGGAGGTTTTTTGCCATCTTCTGGGCATGGAGCAGGGTCACTGGGGCTGTTGTGTGCGTGTGGGGGGAGATAGTTGTGAATTTTCTGCATTGTGCAGAGGGTTGCACTAGATGATCCCGGAGGTTCCTTCCAACTCTGTGGTTCTATGAAAGAATCATACGGCTGCAAGAATTCTCTATGCAAAATATTGGAAACTACTGGAGATACCAACAAAATGAGAACTTGCAAACAAAATCTTGGAGGCTGCGGAATGGGACAAATTGACTTTATTGATAAAAGGCGCAACAGACTCGACATTTGAGAATACTTGGTCACGGTTTTATAACTGGCATGACAAACGTATGTGCTCTGACTTACGAAGGCTTTTGGACGTTTGGAAAATAAAATGATGGTGGTATGGAGTACTAATTTAAACTTGGCATTTGATCTCACTACCAGGAATATTAATTACCTTGGCTTAGCTGTCCTAAAAAGTGGTATTATGAGTTAATGTTATTCATGATAATTTATTATAAAATGGGTTTTGAGTTTTTATTATAAGTAAATGTGAATTGAAGTTTCTTGGTTGATTTAAAAAGTAATATTAATGAGGTGTATGTCGTGTTATAATTTTTTTTTAGAGAGAACTTAGGTTAAGGAGTGGAATGTAAAGTGTAAAGACAGGGATTTGTTGTAAGTAACAGAAGTACTATTATTACCCAGATGGTATAAGATTAAAGGCTTTGGACATTGTATAAAAATCAGGAAAGGAACTTATGACTGGGAATGAAGATTGTACAGAGAGTAAAATGGAAAATGGGTTCCTAGGTTAATAGAAATGAATTAAATTAATGTGGTTAGGGTATTTATTCAGGAATAGAGAGTAAAATGAAAACCTGCCACTAGGTAATTAGAAATGAAATGTAAGTAGTAGTTTTATTATGATTTAGTTGGTTTGGGATTAGTGAGTATGTTATATTGTTAAATAATAGTAAATTTGTTAGGGCAGCTAGATAAGGGATTAGAGCACTAGGTAATATGAATAAGTGAACAAGATGAACTGGAATAGATGGTTATATAGGATGTTACAGGAACATATTTGATTTGTAACCTTATTTTCTACAGAGAATGTAAGGCGATGAGTAAAAGAAATTAAAGCTGTTCATATTAGGTAGTTAATTAGGAATGTGTATTGTGGCTCTAATGTTTAAGATCAATATATAGGTAGACTGGTCTTATAAATTAATTTGCCTTTGGTATTTATAAATAAGAATGGAAAAAAGATGCTAAAGCAAATGTACAGGATTTCTAGGTGATTAATTACTGGACTAAAATTGTTGATTATAGTGAGTTTAGACCAGCTGATTATTAGAATCTTAAAATAGTTAATTATTACAGCTGTTATGTCAAGACATAAAGGAATATGGCAGAAAAAACTAGAGAAGTAAAACTGAAATAGAATGATTTATTTGTTAAAGATTCTAGGTAATGTAAAATTTATAAATTATGACATTTGATCAATGTGAAGTGTTGGGAGTTTAGATGGTTTGTGAATTTATGTTCTGTTGTTGATTTGTGTATATGTGTGTGTGTGTAGTATAAAATCCTAATAAATATATATTGGGAAAAAAATCTGGATTTTATATTTCACTGTTATTTCGAAACAAGATAATCTAAGGCAAAAGAGCAGTTAATTTAGATTTGGAAACAAAATGGGTAACATTGGACTGCTCACTATGTCACAAACAATCCATGTTCATGAGTGTCTTGTGATGCTCAAACTGGAGGAGAAAACCTTTTTAATCAGCTTCCTGGACAACAGCCAGGGTACAGATCTGACAGAGAGAATCACGTTATAACTAAGTCATGATAATCCCGGATGGGTAGTCGTATTAGTTTGTATGTATTTACTGTATTTATAGCCAGCCTTTCACTGCACTATACTTCTGTTTTTTTTAACTAAGTACACATGTGACTATTCTAAACATATGCCACAATAACTTTCCTGGTGACAATTCTTTTATTCATGCTTAGGTCACCTATAGCTTATTTGCTTCAGTGGCAAGTGACAAAATGCATCTCTCATCCTTGTACCAGATGGTCCCCAGTGAAGCACATCAGTACACTGGGATGGTTCAGCTTCTTCTGCATTTCCAGTGGAAATGGGTTGGCCTCATCATAGTGGGTGATCATCAAGGTGAAAAGTTTGTGCAGACTCTGACCCACCTGTTTTCCCAAAATGGCATCTGTCCTGCTTTCACTCACAAACTAGTAACTCACAGTGATTTTTTAGACACGTTCCTTCTGATGGAACGCTTTCAGGATACCTCCACATTCTTAACCCACACAGATGTGAATATATTTGTTATAAATGCAGAGACTGGAACCATGATGACAATGCAGTGGGTGCTAATGCTTGCTGATCTGAATACGATCTCATCCATTTGCAAGGTGTGGGTGATGACGGCCCACTGGGATTTCACCTCAGAGACCTTCCTCAGGACCCTGGATATACAAGTCTTTCATGGTTCTTTATCCTTTGCTATTCACTCCAATGAGCTCCAAGGATTTCAACGTTTCCTTCACACCTTGACACCCTACTCTAACAGAGATGGCTTTATCAGAGTCTTCTGGGAACAGGCCTTTGACTGCTTCTTTCCAGATACTGATAGCAGTGGGGTGACCAAGAAAAGCTGCACGGGGGAAGAAAAGCTTGAGAGCCTTCCGGGTCCACTATTTGAAATGAGCATGACAGGCCACAGCTACAGTATCTACAATGCTGTCTATGCTGTGGCGCATGCATTCCATGCCATGCATTCCTCCAGAAATAAGCACAAGGGAACGGTAGGTAGAGACATTTAGGAGCAACGTCCATGGGATATCTCACATGGAAAAAAAGTTATTTTTGAAACAAAAAAAATCAGATTGATAACATGACACAGTATCCAATGTTTGTACTAACAAAATTGTACCCATTAAGTAATTTGTTATCAGGACATTCAGATATTGCCATACTTATTCAGAAATTGTTATCTTTCACTAGGATTTGTCCGTATTTTTGTGTAATCAGTACAATCATGAATTGTTACACTTTACTGGGATTGTTTGTAGTGTAACGTATTTTTACACAATTAAGGACATTTTCGCCCCTTTCTTTTTGCAAAGGTTAGAAGGCTAGATGGTCCTTTGATCTCTTCCAGATGGATACACTTTCTCTTACACTTTCATAAAGATGCATGAGACAGATGCTCTTATGTGCATTTTCATCCACATGCATGCCTTTGCTTATAACATGCTCCTACAGTCCTATGCAGAGCTACTGTAGTCTAAACCCATCCATTGGGCTTAGACCAGAATAATCCAGCACAAAACGGAGCTGTAAGTAGACACACTCATTCAGATTACCCTCATACTCACAGAAATCACAAAATGCTCTCACCCAGGGTACTTTCTGTGGTAGCAGGTACTACAGGAACACATCTGAATAATACCTCTGACATCTCCCAGAACAGTAACACCCAAACCTCCACCAATATGCATAATGGTGGTTTAACACCACTCCTCCACAATACAGAGGATTAATCCAACAAGGTGGTAAACAGCACTGAGACCCTTGCTACAGAATTGGAGAGCTACCACTACAGTGGAAGTTGGGGGCTGGAGGGAGGATATCCTCAGCTCCAGACTATTAGCAGAGTTCAGGAAAGAATTCAATCCCACAAGTGTTGTTCTGCTTCCAATAAAGTTTACTGCAACTACAGAAATTGCAAAAAAACAAACAAACCCAAAACCAAACCCTTAACTAACTGAAGGCCCTCCAACAACAGAGTCACATGCAGGATATTGACACTAAATTACAAACAGGAAAGAAACACAACAAGAGGCAGTGAGGAAGCAAGAGAAGCATTCAGTAGGCTCTGAGCAAAACACTGTATACCTTACAGCACCCTAGACTTAAAAAACACTCAGTATGGCCTGTGTATTTGCATTAATGAAACTGCTGCCACGCTGTCACATCTCAAACAAGATGGAAGGAATGCAGGATGCTGGAGTTGGTTGCTTCCTCTTTTCCTATGCATAGGGTTGCCAACTCTGGGCTGGAAAATTCTTTGAGATTTGGGGGTAGAGCCTAGGGAGGGTGAGGCTTGGAGAGGGACCTCAATGTGGTGTATACCTATAGAGACCGCCCTCCAATGCAGCCATTGTTTCCAGGAGAACTTCTCTGTTTGTAACAGTTGTAATTTTGGGAGTCCTCCAAACCCCACCCGGAAGCTCAAAGTCACAACCCTATTTATGCATCCTCTCCCTGTATATAATCTGCCTTAATTTCTTCCATTCTAGATTCACCCTTTTCTGAGGAGCATTTCATTCAACAACACTGCTGGGGACAGGATATCTTTCAATGAAAATGGTGAATTAGTAGGTAGATTTGATATTATCAACTGGATCACCTTCCCAAACCAGTCCTTCTTAAGAGTGAAAGTTGGGGAAATGGATCCCCAAGCTCCACAAGGCAGGGAGTTTTCCATTAATGAGACAGTCATTATGTGGCCCAGCAGATTTCATCAGGTAGGACTCAGCTTTAAATTCTAGGTTCTACAGTGAAATGGGGAAGTATTAATACTTTGTTAATTCTTTAGACCCTGGCTGATTTCGCACTAGAGCTGCCTCGATGTTGTGCCGCCGTTTGCCCCGATACTATTGGTCAATTTCACACCCGAAGCTGCGGGGCTGCATTTTGACTCGCGGCTTCGCCTGATTTCCCCCGTGGTTTCGTGATCCTGTTTTTTGAGCTTCCCCCCAGGTTCTTTCAGGACCATTTTTTACTTCTCCCTCCAAAAAAAGGAAGTTGGTATGGGCTGGTTTGCCTGCTTCTGGTGTCAGGTTACAGCATCTCTCTAATTTCCAAAGGAAAGGCCAGAGGAGGTTTCCAAAGTCCAGGTTCATTCAGTCTGAGGTCAGGATTCCAGGAATAAATCAACAGTGTTGGCAGTTCAGTGTATGATGTACACATTGGATCCACACCAAAAGTGTCTCTCTGAGACTTTATAGCTGCACACTAAGACATCATGCACAGAGCAAGCTTCTCAGGAACAATCCTGCAAGGATTCATCTCTACTATCAGTGGGCAGCTGGTGCTGAGTCAGGAGGCATGAACCTCGCTGCCTAGCCTGTAAATCCATTCTCACCTTCTTCTGTGGCATTCCAAGGGTGCAGGTGACCCTGGAGGGTTGTTGGTATGCAACTGATTTAACCTTCTGAATTATAGCTGGAGGGTGGAGGTGATTTTGAACCAGCTCTGGGCTGCAAATCAGGGCATGCCTGCACCTCATTCTGTTTCTAGTCCAGCTTATGTTGAATCTGGACTGGCTACACAGGGCCCCTCCTCCTCTAAGGAGTCCTCACTGTCACTGAGCCTTGGCTGGTCCATGACAAAGATTTTAATTCCTATGGTTACAGCGATGTACATACATAGTATGTATTTGTAGCCTAACTCCCTCCAAATTAGGAAGAACAGAATTACAATTCCATTGGACACAGTCAGGCTTCAATGACCTGTGTAAGTCCTTGCCCCTCTTTATGAGTACCACGAATACTAGAACCTGAACAGGGATACCAAGGAACACTGTTGCTCACCCTTTAACAGTACAATTGGCTGCTGAGTACAGCACAGTGACAGTAGATCTGTTAGGAAGGAGGAAACTAGGACATCCATTAGGCTGTGAGAACACACATGTGTGGAATACTGCCAATTGAACTGTTCTGCCCTATACTATTTTAATACATGAAAAGTAACCTGACAAATATGTCCCAGCTGATCACAAACAGCTTAACTGCTTGATGAAAAATCATCTCACTGCTCATTTTGGCAAGCAATACATAAGCCACACTGGTTGGTTTGAACATCTCCATTTTTGTTTCATACTTCTGGTACTAAAGAGAGCATCTGAGGCATTATTTTTCTTTGTGACTCAGGCTGAGTTGGCAGTAAAACTGTAGTCAGTTTGAGAGAGGTTTCTGGATATTTATGATAATCACAATGGCTCTTCTGCAGTCTCATTTTTATAGCTTGTGTATCCCTATTGCTTTGGGGGGGGGGGGTTCTTCACATGACTTCCTCCCTTGAGTGACTGATTTGATATTACACCAGTGTATGTCCAGAATAAAAACCTTCAGTTTTGATCAGCAGGGAGATATGCTTGACATATAGCAATGCACTACTAGAGGGAGCAAAACATCCAAAATGGGGGGACACAATATGGACACACAATCTGTGAAAATAAGAATACAGATCAGCCCAATATTAGCCTCATCCAAAATAGAATTAACAACAATACTTAGGTAAGGCACAGGGCTCTCTCATGGAAAGCACTGCCATTACAACAACCAACAACCTGTTTACAAGATAATGAATTCAAAAAAGAAAATGAAATTAACATTTTTCTCCCATTTCATGGACAGGTTGTTCCTACTGCTTTGTGTAATGATAACTGCCTTCCAGGTTACATCAAGAAAAGGAAAGAGGGGCAACCATTTTGTTGCTATGAGTGTGATCCATGTCCAAAAGGGAAGATTTCAAACCAAAAAGGTAGACACTATTTCCAGTCTTCACACCTATTGTCTACTGGGGGCGGGGAGGAATGTTCCATTCATGACATAAATAATTCTAATTCTTAGTGGTAGATGTTTCCACATGCCCATGAAGAGCTCACCATTTGTTAGATTAGTTTGTATGTGTATAGTATTAACTACATATAGTTATTCTACAGTATTTCAAACTCTTTGATCAATTCCATTTTTTTTTAAAAAAAAGAAACCCTGAAGATGTTTGGCAGACTTCACATTATTGTTTTTGTGGGAAGCTGGAACAGTATTTCTCTCTGTTTTTAAGATACAGATGATTGCTTCCAGTGTCCAGAAGGTCAATACCCAAGTGATGATAAAAATCGTTGCCTTCTCAAGATGGTAAACTCCTTGTCCTATGAAGAACCCTTGGGCATCAGCTTGGCTATTTTGGCCCTTTCCCTCTCTGGAACCACAGCAATGGTGTTAGTGATCTTCATCAAGCATAGGAACACTCCCGTCGTCAAAGCCAACAATCGGAAGCTCACATACACTCTGCTTATCTCCCTCCTGCTCTGCTTCCTCTGTTCCCTGCTCTTCATTGGTCAGCCTCAGGTCATTATCTGCCTTTTACGCCAAACTGCTTTTGGCATCATCTTCTCAGTGGCTGTTTCTTCTGTGTTGGCCAAAACCATCACAGTGGTTCTGGCTTTCATGGCTACTAAACCAGGATCTAGGATGAGCAAATGGCTGGGGAAAGGATTTGAAAACACTGTTGTTTTCTGCTGCTCATCTACACAAGCGAGTATTTGTATAGTATGGCTTTGTATTGACCCTCCATTCCCAGATGTTGACATGAGCTCTCTGGCAGAAGAAATCATAGTGGAATGCAATGAAGGATCTGCCATTCTATTTTCTTGTGTTTTGGCGTACATGGGATTTCTGGCCTTTGCCAGCTTCATGGTGGCTTTCTTTGCTAGGAAATTGCCTGATACTTTTAATGAGGCCAAGTTTATTACCTTCAGCATGTTGGTGTTTTGTTGTGTGTGGCTGACTTTTATTCCAACGTATCTCAGCACCAAAGGGAAATATATGGTAGTTGTGGAGATCTTCTCTATCTTGGCATCCAGTGCTGGATTGTTGGGTTTCATATTTTCCCCCAAACTGTATATCATTGTTTGGAAGCCTGAACTGAACTGCAAGGAGCAGATAGTAAAGAGTAAAAATCAGAAAGGAGATATTTGAAATATCAGGGTGTTTATTATTATTAAAGATACAGAGCTTTTACATTTAAACTCTGTTAGTTATCTGCTTGTGTTCAAGATGTCCAAACTCACCCCACCTAAATTCATTAAAAATACTTTGTCTGGGTGAATGTTTATGTTTTAAACACCTTTTGAAGCCCTATCTCATACATCTTTTTTAACCTTGCCCCACCATGTAAAATGAAGAAGGGTTGTGAACAACAGGTGTCTTTTTGGGGAGCAAGAAGGTATTTGAGAATATGACGTTTGTTTTCAGTTTTTATCTGTAACTTTTTAATAGCCACTTCAAATTCAACTTGACCCAAGGGAAAAAAAAGAGTGTAAATATTTTGACTAATAAATAAATGGGGGGGGGGGGAACAAGACAGAAAATGTAAGGTTATGGGTTAACTTGAGTTTAATCATTGCTAATCTGTTTAATAAAGCAATCAGTTATACAGCAGGTTATGCTAAAAGCAACATTACATATGTCCCAAATTTGACTGGCAACCCCACCCTGGTTCAAAACTCAGAACATCAGTATTGTTGTTTCTCCTTTCTAGTATTTGCTTGCACAACAAAGTGTGCCAAGAGAGTTTGCTATTAATTCTATCCCCCCCCCCAGTGAATCAGCATGAAGTCTGAAATGGATCTGTAGAACACCTTGTCACCAAGGCCATAAGTGGTCTACTTCCTGCATTTTCACTGAAATACATGCAAAGGTTATCTTGTCTATGTTATTTATACTCAATACTTATTCATTCTCTTCTCCCCAAAGCCCTGAGAATATATAATAGGAGTATTCTGATATGGCTCCATCATGAAATCTCCATCTTCTGCATTCATTGAGCTAAGGAGCCAGGTGGGTCTGGTAGAGTTATGTGCTGAAGTTTGTTGGCTGAAGGGGTGAGGTCTTGTTCGCGAACAGTATGCTTCTTGATGTAGGTATTTCCTCTTGCATTAATTGAGCTAAAGGCAGACACTAGGTGGGTGTGCTAGAGTTGTTTATTTGCTAAGTTTGCTGGCTGAGGAGGAGGGGGCTTGGTTGCAAACTCTGTTCTTCCCAGTGGAGGCTTTTCTCTTGTGTCCATTGAGCTAAGTAGCTAAGGAAACAGATAAGTCTATTCCTGGCACTTAAGCCTGTAGCCAGCAGGGGTGCTGAGGGTGGCACCCTGTATCGAATTAGCAGCACCCCTAGTTACTGGGCAGGGCTTCCTTCAGAAGCAAGTTAGCTCAAGGCTTTGAAATCTGAGGAGGGGGGCTGAAGCACGAGGGGATCTTCTGGAGCCAGGCACTAGAGGCTCAGGTGCCGCCAGGCTTCCCAGCAGACAAGACAGCCTTGTGGCTGCGGACATCCTGGGACGCATACAGTTTCAACTGGCTGGCCCATCTATTGGATGGGAGCCATGCCTGTGTGTGCTTTAGCATCAACCTGGCTCCACAATCCACTAGTTCCAGAACCCCAGCAGGGAAGCCAAAGCCAGCAGCCAGAGCATGGCCCCAGAGCTGCTGCTGGGCTTAGGCTTTCTGCTGTTGTCTCACTCCATTGGTCTGGGACTGGCATTTGTGCAGCCCTGCAGCTCTCCCAATCAGGACTGTCTTTGATCATGTTAGCTTTGCCTGGCCGGGGCAGGCACCAAGATCAAGCTGCCCCAACTGAAAGGATCCAATGCACAGAGAGCCATTCCTTAGACAGATCCCCCACCTCAGCTTAACTTAATTAAAATTTAATTTAATTAGTGTCCCTCGTAAACTTATGTTACAGTACAGTTTACAGACTGGAACTGTGCATGTATATGACTGGATTATTTCCCCAAGCATGCTAACATCTCAGTTCCAGGAATTAGCAGCAGCTGCTGCTGCTTCGTCTCCATCGTCCTCTTCGTCATCCTCTTCGTTGTTGTCTTCCTCTTTCTCTTCTTCTTCTTTCTCTTCCTCCTCAGAGAGGACTGCTGGGAAAAACAGAAGATAGGATAGATCCTCCTTTGTCAGTATGTTGCACTCACGGTTTGTAGGATCCAGCCCATTGTCTTGGGTTGATTCATGGGAAACTACCTGGAATTAATTAGCTGACAGCTGTCCTTCATGTTAGGCAACTGAGCTACCTCTTCTGCCCTTCTTCAATTTTCCCTTGAAGAGAAGTTACAGTTAAAAGCTATCTATAATATTATGAATACTAAGTGTTTTCTAGATATAATCTAGTGTGCTGTCTTCATGTAGAGTAAAGTTTCCAGAATTGTTCATTTTTACTGTTCATCTTTGATTATAGGTATCTATGAGCCTTAAAACTAATGTCAAAATAGATTTAATGTGATTCAGATCTCCTTAGCTACCAGTTGTAGTAATATTTGTAGGAACAGCCCAAATATAGAAGTAGAGTAGACAGCTAAATGGGGTTCCACAATTCTGGGAGTTTTTTTCGTATAACAGTTATATTAATATTACCAAGCAGAAATGGGTTTTTCTTTTTCTTTTGCATTTTATTGCCCATTTTATTTTCCTTTTGCCCTGTAGCTCTTAGTCAACTTGTGCTTAGTTTTGTGCTTCTGTCTGTAATCAATGTCTATAAAAAGAGAAATTACATTTTTCACTTTTTCTTAAAATTGTGTATGAAAGTCTGTATCCATACAAAAGCTTAACTTGTTCTAGACTTATCAGGGGACACAGACAAAGCAGAATCTGGCAAGGTGGGTCTGAATTATTTCCAAGACTTCTTTGACATTTCTGGTACTCTGAAGTAAGATAAACTTTTTACAACTGGAAAAAAGATCCTTTTAAAAATAATGGTGTTGTAAACCACTTTCAATCTCTGCTTCAGAGAAAAGCAGGGTATACAAATCTAAGGCCGCGGTCACATGGGCCGGATATCGCAGGGGGGAGGCATGGCTGTTTGCCCCACAGTGAAATAAAGCGTGACTGCGCAATCAGGCATCCCCTCGCAGTCCCGTCGAAATGCCGTGGTTAGGGGGGAGGTGCCAATCACACGACGCACCAAAGAAGCGGTGCGGCATGGCAAATGGGGTTGTGTTTTGCTTTTTTTAACCTGAAGTATGTGCATGCCCCGTTGGGTGCTTGTGCGCATCCCTGGAGACTTCAGGGGGAGGGAAACCTTTTCGCAATGGGGCATGGGCGGCTTCTGGATGCCACCGGAAATGTGATCAGACACTCACCCTTGCCCCGTGGTTTCCAGAAACTAGTACCTCCGAGGTACTAGTTTTTTGCCGCGCATCTTCGGCGGGAAGCCTCGGTTGAGCCAAGGGAGCTCTACGCTTCCCAGATGTGGCGGTGAGATCGTGCCCGGAAAATCTGCCTATATTCCGTCTCTCTAGCGTGGCTAATGCTCCCTATGACCAGGGCCTAAATCAGTCAATCAAATAAAAGAATGGCAAGGTGACCTCAGACCCTCCCCCATGGGATTGATGATCACCTCCCAACTCCCCTCATTCCCAGGGCCCAATGCATTCATTCAACAGCATTAATTGTATTTAGCAGAATTTAAAGGGAACATGTATTCTTGATGTTTGTTACCACTCCCCACCAAAAGTAGGGTGGGAGTTAACCAATGTTGGATCAGGCCAATGGCCCATCCAGTCCAATGCTCTGTCACACAGTGGCCAAAAATACCCGGTGCCATCAGGAGGTCCAGCAGTGGGACCAGGGCATTAGAAGTCCTCCCACTGTTGCCTTCCCAAAGCACCAAGAATACAGTGCATCACTTGCCCCAGCCTGTGAATTCCTATCTACACCTTGTGGCTAATAGCCACTGATGGACCAAAAATACCCGGTGCCATCAGGAGGTCCAGCAGTGGGACCAGGACATTAGAAGTCCTCCCACTGTTGCCTTCCCAAAGCACCAAGAATACAGTGCATCACTTGCCCCAGCCTGTGAATTCCTATCTACACCTTGTGGCTAATAGCCACTGATGGACCTCTGTCCCATATGCTTATCTAATTCCCTCTTGAATGATTTATTGTGCAAAACAATTACTTGCAATCCAGCTCTTCTTCTATTCTTCTCATAAAGGTTGAATCTTTTTTTAAAGATGGTTTTGTCTTACTGAGGGTCACTTCACTACTGTTCTATGTGTCATTCCCTTGAACACTGAGGAAGACCTGCCAAGATGAGAAAAACATGTTTTCATCATACCACTTACCTGCATCCTCTGTAATTATGAAAATAATTGGTTTCTCCTAGTTCCTCCCCAGAATTGCTACAGCATCCCAGCATCCCAGCATCCCAGTTTTATCCCAGTGGATAAAACTATGACTCAAGATTCAAAATGCTCTTAATAGTGCTTGTGCCATTCAGAACTGGGCTGGGAACCAGCAAAGCGCTGCCAGGCTAATTGCTCACCCTTTCCACAGTCCAGTGAAAGCTACAGAGCCCGTTAGAGTGGCTGGATAATGCTTTGAAAACAATGTGTGAAAAAGGGAACCAGTATCAAGAATGAAGGCTTGTGTCCAAAATGATAATATTGTTGGTTTTAGTACTGGTGCTGCTGCTTCAGGCAGCTTGCAGGGTTCCTATTTGTAAATGTACCACCTGTAAGACTCTTTCTGTTCTTCACAAATACTATCAGCCGGGAGACCTCATCATTGCTGGCATTATTTCTCAGATCTTCATGACCTCAGAAGAGATGACATTTGCAAAACACCCCTTCCAGGAGCAGTTTGATGAACTCACGTACGTTTCTGGTTTTCAGAATGAAATCATAGATATCTCCAGATAATAAGCTTCCCATTCCATTGGTTTCGGAAAGAAGTGTTGGCTTTGCTGGAGTTGGAGAAGTGTAGCATTGCTGTAGTGGAGGACTGGCTGTGGTGGAGAACTGGCTGTGACTCAGTAGTAAAGCATGTCTTTTGCATGCAGAAGGTCCCAGTTTCAATCCCTGGAATTGCCAGTTAAAGGGATCAGGTAGGAGATGATCTGAAAGACCACCACCCAAGATCCTGGAGACTGGTTGCCAGTCAGAGTTGACAATATTGACCTCAGCAGACCAAAAGGTTTGACTCTATAGAAGGCAGCTTCATGTGCTCATGCTAGAGTAAACTACACTTCCTGTGCTGCATTTATAATAGTTATTAATATAAGTAGTCATGCTCATTGTTGAGATCTACTCTGAAGTTCAGAATGCATCTGGAAAGCATTGCCAAATCATTGTACTGGTAATGGCAGTGATGACTGAAGAGGCAACACATCAACAGACATGGCTGCCTCAAACGGAATCAAACCACTGGTTCCTCAAGCTCAGTGTTGTCTGCTCTGACCAGCAGCAGCTCTCCAGGGTTACAGGCTGAGGTCTTTCACATCACCTACTACCTGATCTCTTTAACTGGAGTTGGTGGTGATTGATCCTAGAAACCTTCACATGTAAAGCAGATGCTCTACCACTGGGCCATGGCTCAGCATTCCGTGTTAAATCATTAATTAAAATGTGTATCCTGATTTCTAATTGTTACACATAACATACCAAGCAATTTTACAGTCCTCCATAGACATTAGTGTGTCTTTTTTGATGGGTTTCCCAGCAGCTCTTTATCTCTGCACTGTCCCGACTCTCTTTAAAAACTGTTTGGAGAACTCTTTGATGTACTTCCCTCTGCGGGACTTCGGCTTCCACTGTGGTTACCGTGGCAACAGGCAAACTGAAGTGGCGGATGAAATTTTACCAGCAGGGGAGATGAGAGTTCAGGAAATGGCATGAACAGCTTGCTGCCCTCCCTTTTAAGAAATCGGGGGGGGGGGGCAAAGAAGATTATGTGTTTCTGGGAAGAGGCAGAAATCCAGTTGGGTATCAGTTAGGCAGGTATGCAAGCCATTGGCTGGGTAGTGGCATGTGAGATAAATGGTTGCTGCCTACTAAAACTAGGTCCCTGAAGCAACTGCCTTTGGGATCCTTATTCTAGAACCAACCCTAGTTTCATATTTCAGCTTCTTATGTCTCATGGATATATCGAATCTGTTTTGATACCCGCATTACTCACTGAGTGAATGCTCAAAGCATTTTACTCACATGTCTCTAATAACTAATTAATGTTGAGGTGACAAATCCGTAAGATGCAGTCCAAACCTCTAACATACTGAACTGATTAGAACAGGGAGCTTATGCATAGCCTCGAAAACAAAGTGTTCCCCCCCCTGCTCTAGTACTCAGAGAAGACACGGATGGGACTTACCCTCCACTCCATTTTTGTGGGCTCCAGTGCCCAAGGAAAGCCATGTGGCTGGTGTTCTGTGAACTGCATGTCTGGGCTGGGGGGCAGGCTAGATCTTGAAAGCTAAGCAGAGTTGGCCCTGGCTAGTATTTGGATGGGAGATCACCAAGGAATACCAGGCAGGCAATGGCAGGTCACCTCTGAACATTTCTTGCCTTGAAAAACCTACGAGATCACCATAAGTCAGTTGTGATCCGACGGCAAAAAAAACAACAAATAAAATGTAGCAAATGTGTATATTCATGTGATGCTCTGTGACACACCACACAACTATGTTAACAGGTTACTAACTCAAAACTACCAGCATATCCTAGCTTTGGTGTTTGCTGTAAAGGAGATCAACAAAAATCCCACCCTCTTGCCCAACATTACTCTGGGCTTCGACATCCACAACAGCTACTTTCTTGCAAGCTGGACCTATCGTGCCTCAATAGAAATCCTCTCTGCACGGGGCAGTTTCATCCCTAACTACATATGTGGCACCCAGGACAATCTGGCGGCTGTCATTGGCGGTCCGAATTCAGATGTTTATTCCTTCATGGCAACCATCCTGTGCCTGTACAAGATCCCACAGGTAAGCTGTGTACTTGGGAGTTGAACCAGCATTTTGTGCTTCTCATGGCTTTTAGCTGTAGCTTTGTCGTGTGGAGATAAGCAGGAAGCACTGCTGAAATTAAAATGTAGCTTGGATGTGGCTGGAAAGTCAAGCTCTGACCGAGCAAATGAAGCTATGAAAGAATAAAAATCATTCATGGGCGTTCTTTTGCATATGGCCACCAACAACAGACTGGAGAACATCTGTTTTTCTCAGGCCCTTTAAGAGAAAGTTGAATCCAAAGTTTCTTTTTTCTAGCCAGTTTAAATATTTAACAAAACCAAACAGTAAGGGCTGGGGATGTACCACTTCAAATTACTAATAGGAGGGGTTTTCCCCCTCTGCTGCTCTCTATGGTGTTAAATAATAATAATAATCTGATTCTTGCTTCCAAGAGCAATTTGTGATAGTGAGTGCTTTGTGTGTGTTGCCCCATATGAACAAACTCCCAAGTAAAAGTAAATTAAGGGGGAAGAAGGGAAATATTGCTGCACCTTTGTTCTTCTCTTCCTTAGCTCATATATGGCTCATCTCCACTGATGAGCAACAGTATCCAAGCTGTGTTCTTCCATCAACTGTTTCCAAATGGGACCCATCAATATATGGGGATTCTGAAGTTACTGCAGCATTTCAAGTGGATATGGGTTGGAGTGATGTATTCAGACACTGATGATGGAGAAAGCTTTGTGCAGAATGTTATTCCCACATTTTCCCAAAGAGGAATCTGTTTCAACTTCATAAAAGCATTTCCAAAACTAAGTACTTCCAATAACGCTGCTGAAATGGTGGCAGACGGGTTTAAAGCTTATGATATCGTCAAAGGAAGCAGTGCCAATGTGGTGGTTGTACATGGTGAAATTGTGTCCATGATCATGTTAAGAATTTTTCACCATGTTTCAGAATTTCAGGACGAAGCAACGGCAAACAGAAGCAAAGTTTGGGTTATGACAGCCCAGATAGATTTTACATCATTTACATTTCAAAGAGGTTGGAGCATAGACTTCCTCCATGGTGCCATATCCTTTGCAGTGCACTCAAAGGATGTGTTAGGATTCAGGGACTTTCTTCAGACCAGAAATCCTCTCTCAAACAAAGAAGATGGCTTTATCTGGGACTTCTGGGAATATGCATTTAATTGTTCTTTTCCCACCCCCACGATAGGTATGTACTCTAAGAAACTCTGCAGTGGGGAGGAGAAGCTGGAGACTCTTCCTGGGTCCATCTTTGAGATGTGCATGACTAGCCACAGCTACAACATCTACATTGCCATTTATGCTGTGGCACATGCTTTGCATGCCATGCATTCATCCACAACTAAACACAGAGGGATGGCTGATCCAGGGAGACCAAAGCTTCTGAATCAACATCCATGGCAGGTGATTTTTAGGGACGGGATACAGCAATTTTATTTATTTATTTATTTGCATTTCTGCCCTGCATGCCCTCCCCCACAAGCAGGCTCAGGGTGGGTTACAACCAAATAAAAGCAATTAATTTGGTGGTCAGTGTAGGAAACCTCACTATACTGCGTGTGTCACTGAAACATTAATATTGACAAGGTGTGGGAAGCTTTTATTCGGGCAAGGCTACCAAGTCTTAGCTGTGTCATGGACTTCCCTTTACAAGTGATGGGACCACCATTAATCCACAGGCAACTTCATTATTCTGGTCTTCTCAATTTACTATTACCAGGATTGTAGCCAGGGGTCATTTCCTGCAGGAGCGCACAGGAGCGGAGCTCCGGCAGTAAAGAGCCCAGGAGGTGGGCACATGCAACAAGCCCCACCCCCTGCTCTCAGCAGCCCTCAGTCAGAGCAAGAAGCAGCCAGGTAAGCTGCAGAGATTCCCCCTGCCCCCCCGGTCCAAAACAGTCCAGTGGCACCTTTTAAGACCAAGGTTTATTCAGGTACAAGCTCTCCCTCCTCTGTGAGGACAGATCTGCACACACACACACACCCCAATAGCTAGCAATCCAAAACAGTTCAGTGGAGCCTGAGCTGTGGGTGTTGCCTTCTGACACACTTCCGGTGATGTCAGGGGGTGTGGCATATGCAAATAAGTTATGCTAATGAGTTATGCTAATGAGCTCCTGCACCTCTTTTTCTACGAAATGACCCCTGATTGTAGCATAGGTATTTGCACCTCCTAATGTATATTTCTTTCTCTGTAAAAAAAAAATAGCTTCACCGATTTCTGAGGAGGGTCTCATTTAACAGCAGTAGTGGTGAAACTGTTTCCTTTGATCAACATGGAGAATTGGTAGCTGGATTCGACATTATCAACTGGGTCACATTCCCAAACCAGTCCTTCCTTCGAGTCAAAGTTGGTCAGATAGACCCAAAGGCTTCCCCAGAAGAAACATTTGTGATTTATGAAGATGCTATCACATGGCCCCGCAGATTTAATCAGGTAGAATTTATGCATATAAAAGGGGAGGGGATATGCTTGTCATACAGAAGGTCCCAGGTTTAATTTCAGGCATCTCTACTTGAAAGGACCAGGCAGTTGGTGATGTGAAAGATCTCAGCCTGAGACTCTGGAGAACCACTGACAGTCTGAGTAGATAGTGCTAACCTTGATGGACCAATTGTTTGATTCCAAATAAAGAAGCTTCATGTGTTCACATTTTGAATCACATGAACTCATTAGTCAGGATGCAAAAATATGTTAAGAGTCAGATTTATGTTAGGTTTTTGTTTGTTTTTAACGACTTGAGGTAGATTCTTTAGTATCTGAATTAAATCTAATATGATGTTTTTACTCTTGTGAAATGACATTAAAGGAATTGTTTGTGTGTGTGAATTAAATCTAGAACAAAGTTTGAGTCCAGTGGCACTTTGAATACCAACGGAGTTTGATTCCTTTTATAAGCTTTCGTGTGCATGCACACTTCTTCAGATACATTGTACAGATTCCCTCAAGTGTTACATATAGATGGGGGGGGTTAGTTGCCAGAAAGGGCTAATTAGAGTAATGATGTATAAGTACAGCTAAGATTGGAATGACACAGTTGGTAAGATTCGTCAATAGCAGCAAATTAGCATACAGTTAATAAAAGAGTTAACAACAGATGTGAGAACTAAGTTTGAGTCAAGTGGCACCTTTAAGACCAACGAAGTTTAATTCTGGGTATATGTGAGGTCTGAGTGACTTAGTGTGTGTAGCGAGACAAGAACCCAATATCTCTGTTAAGCCCTGGGGGTCCCATTGGCTGGTGTGTTGTAATTACTTGTAATTTAGCAATCTCCCATTCCAGTCTGTCTCTGAAATTCTTTTGCAATAAAACAGCTGTGGTATGTTTCAATGACCTTGGGGTATTTTGAAATGGTGTGCACAGCTGAGGGAAAGTCAACTTTGTCTGATCGGGTGCCTTATTCTGCTGTGGGAACAGGTGTATTCACACATATTTGCCCCACCAAAGTCACTTTTAAATATAGTACACTCATAAAATTCTGAATAATAAGTTTTCTCTTGCACAATATAAGGCACAAGGAGAGATAGATCTTTCCCACCTTCCACTTCCCAAATCTGCCCTCCAGGTGTACTGAAACATCAGTACTGGTGGATGGGGCATTCACATGGTCGATACTTCATGCAATAATTACTCATGTTTGTAAAGTCACATGAAGCCATCCCAAATATTTATTTATTTATTTAAGTTTCTAGCCTGCCCCCGTGCAGCAGGGTTAAGGGTAGGTTTCAACAGTAAATGCAAGCAATAAATTTAAGACAGTTCAAACATAATCACACAAGTTTAAAACCTATACAGAATATAAGCTAATAAAATTTCCAAGATGGCTATTAAGTACAAGTTGACAAGTGCTCCCTATAAAAGGTCTCTGTATGTGTGCCCATATGTGATAATAAATATCAAGCAAGTGGGCAAGAACTCAGCAGCAGTTAGCCCAGAATATACAGTGCAATAGGCAGAGCAAACAGGTTAGGGAAAGCTGATATAATTGGACATCTGCCACTTCAGCCATATGCCTCGTAGAACATTTCTCTTTTACAGGCCCTGCAGAACTGTAATAAGTCCTTCAGGGCCCTGATCTCATATGGGAGAATATTCCAGAGAGGCAGTTTGGTGTAATGGTTAAATGCACAGACTCTAATCTGGGAGAACCGGGTTTGATTCCCCACTCCTCCACTTGCACCTGCTAGATGACCTTGGGCAAGCCATAATTCTGATAAGATCTGTCCTTGAAAAAGAGGATTTTCTGTCAGAGCTCTCTCAGCCCCACCTACCTCACAGGGTGTCTGTTCTGAGGAGGGGAAGAGAAAGGCCACTCTGTAAGCCACTCTGAGACTCCAAGTGAAGGGCAGGGTATAAATCCAGACTCCTCTTCTTCCTCTTCCACTAGGCAGGTGCCAGAACTGAAAAAGCTTGGGCTCTGGTTGAGGCTAGGCAGATGGCATTTGGACCAGGGATGACCAGAAGATGTTGATTTGTAGAGCATAGAACCTTTTGAAAGATGTACAGGGAGAAACAGTCCTGCAGATACATTTATCCCAGACCGCATAGGGCTTTGAAGGTTAGGACCATGACTATGAACTGGATCTGGTATCCAACCGGGAGCCAAGGAAGATGATGGAGCACCGGTTGTATGTTGGCTCTTGATGGTGTTCCAGTAGTGTTGTAATCGGCACCTCTCCCTTGCCATGGAACCTCCACAGTACCTCCACAGAACCTCCACAGTAGGTCTGATCGCTTTACTGCATGTTAGTTTGCCCCGGGGCAAATAGCCACACTTCTCCTCTGCAGTTTCCTGCCCGTGTGACAGGGGCCATAATTGGACATCTGCCGCCTCAGCCATATGCCTCGTAGAACATTTCTCTTTTACAGGCCCTGCAGAACTGTAATAAGTCCTTCAGGGCCCTGATCTCCTATGGGAGAATATTCCAGAGAGGCAGTTTGGTGTAATGGTTAAATGCACAGACTCTAATCTGGGAGAACCGGGTTTGATTCCCCACTCCTCCACTTGCACCTGCTAGATGACCTTGGGCAAGCCATAATTCTGATAAGATCTGTCCTTGAAAAAGAGGATTTTCTGTCAGAGCTCTCTCAGCCCCACCTACCTCACAGGGTGTCTGTTCTGAGGAGGGGAAGAGAAAGGCCACTCTGTAAGCCACTCTGAGACTCCAAGTGAAGGGCAGGGTATAAATCCAGACTCCTCTTCTTCCTCTTCCACTAGGCAGGTGCCAGAACTGAAAAAGCTTGGGCTCTGGTTGAGGCTAGGCAGATGGCATTTGGACCAGGGATGACCAGAAGATGTTGATTTGTAGAGCATAGAACCTTTTGAAAGATGTACAGGGAGAAACAGTCCTGCAGATACATTTATCCCAGACCGCATAGGGCTTTGAAGGTTAGGACCATGACTATGAACTGGATCTGGTATCCAACCGGGAGCCAAGGAAGATGATGGAGCACCGGTTGTATGTTGGCTCTTGATGGTGTTCCAGTAAGGACATGTGCCTCTGAATTTTGGATCAGCAGATATTTCTGAGTCACTCTCAAGGGCAGCCCCTTGAGATGTGGCAATGATGGGTACAAGTGGAAAGACGGTGCACAGACATGCTAATCAGGTTTTGTCTTGTTCACTGGGAGGATTCCCTAATGATTCTGGTTGGCTGGTATGTTTTTCACCCACCAGTCAGCAGAATTAGTACTCTTCCAATGTACAACAACTACGCTGTAGACAAAAATGCCATAAAGGCATTCCAAAACTGAGCACTTTTATTAACTGCACATCCATCACTGATATAAAATGGCAACGAATTTACAACATGTAAAACATTTTTCTCTCTCTTACTAATGGATAGGCACAAGCTCTTTCTCAGTGTAATGAAAACTGCCCTTTTGGTCATAGTAAAGCAAAGAAGGAAGGGAAGCCATTTTGTTGCTATGATTGTCTTCCATGTCCCGAAGGGAAGATTTCAAACAAAAAGGGTAATGCTTTCTGTGAAGTTTACTCTTCGGCCTTTATAATGGTGAGTTATTATTAATTTTTTCACACCTTTTGTTATGAAGTCGAGAAATTGCCATATTCTTTTACAGACATGGATGCCTGTTTCCAGTGCCCAGAAGACCATTATCCAAACAGCAACCAGGATTCATGCCTTCCAAAAAAGATCACTTTCTTGTCTCATGGGGAACCTCTGAGCATCATCCTGGCTCTTTTTGCTTTTTCATTATCTTTCCTCACAGTTGTAGTGCTTGGGATCTTCATCAAGCACCAGGACACTCCCATAGTTAAAGCCAACAACCGGGACCTCACCTACACACTCCTCATCTCCCTCCTGCTCTCCTTCCTTTGTGCTTTGCTATTCATTGGCCAACCTGGAAAGATGACCTGTGTCCTTCGACAAATGACTTTTGGCATCATCTTCACAGTTGCTGTTTCTTGCCTATTGGCCAAAACAATCACTGTGGTTTTAGCTTTCATGGCGACCAAACCAGGATCCAAAATGAGAAAATGGGTGGGGAAAAGACTAGCCAGTTCCATGGTTATTTCCTGCTCCCTTTCTCAAGGCATGATTTGTTCTGTGTGGTTAGCAACCTCTCCACCCTTCCCAGATTCTGACATGAATTCAGTGATTGAAGAAATTGTTCTGGAATGTAATGATGGGTCAGTGACCATGTTCTTCTGTGTCCTGGGCTTTATAGGCTTTCTGGCCATTTAAGGGAAATAAATGGAAAAAATATGCATTCTTAAGATGATTCTGATTTTTGGTTTTCTTTCTTTAATCTTTTGTCCTCTCTCTCTTTACAAATTACATGCATAAACATTTCTCTGTGTGCATTTGTTTGGTCTTTAATTTCATAGGGGAAAGAGGTAAGACTTAAACCTCTGCCTCTTCCCTTAGTCTGCATGGCAGGAATTATGGTGGGGGGAGAACATAGTCAGCTGTGTTTAACACCCCCTGAACAGACACAGTTGCAGTTCTAACTTGCTGATAGCATTTGTGATAAAAGTCTGTCTCTTTTCCTTACTTTCCTTTATTTATTTTTATCTATATTTATATCCTGCCCATCCCGTGAACGGGCTCAGAGTGGGTAATAGCATTGTAATAGATACAATCAAAGTTTAAAATTTAAAACCCAGAACAATATTTAAAACACAAAAAATATAAAACATTAAAATTGGTAGTTCCAACTAAAACAGGAGATCTAATGGTTATAATGGGTTCTGGCCTGTTGTTATAGATGGAATAGTGGCCACTTATCAGTGAGTAGATGACAGCAACCTCAGGGAGGCCATGTATGGGCACCCACCAGCCAAAATCCTGGTGGAACAGCTCCATCTTGCATGCCCTGCAGAACTGAAGACAATTTTGCAAGGCCCTGATCTCAGTGGGGAGCTTGTTCCACCAGGCTAGGACCAGGGCAGAGAAAGCCCTGGCCCTGGTTGAGGCAAGATGGACATCCCTTGGGCCAGGGTCCACCAGGAGGTGTTGATCTTTAGAGCTCAGTGCTCTCTGGGGCATATATAGGAAAAGGTTTGGATATGTTGGTCCAAGGCCATGTAAGGCTATAAAAGTCATCACCAACAACGTGAAGCAAATCCGGTACTCTACTGGCAGCCAATGCCGTTGACAGAGCACAAGCCGAATGTAAGCCCGTACAGGCATCGACATCAGCAAGCATGCCACCGCATTTTGAACCAGTTGTAATTTCCAGGTCAGCCTCAAGGGTAAGCCTGTGTAGACCAAGTTGCAGTAATCAAGCCTGGAAATGACCATTACATAGGTCACTGTAGCTAAGCTCTGGGGGGGGAGATAAGGCTTCTGTGACCTAATCTGCTGCAACCTGAGCCTCCATGGAAACAGGCATGCTGTAAGCAACCTTCATATATTGGGGGGCGAGAACAGAGATTGGAACAAATGTTCTGCTTTCATTCTCCATGCACACCCCAGTGTGCAAGCAAAGAATACTACCCAGAAAGAAACTCTCTCTCCCCCTCCCTCCCTCCCCTATCTTTCTGTCTCCCCTCCCTCTCTCTCTCTGGTAGTAACATACTTTAACACATGGTAACATACTTTATACTAACAAACCAGCCTAGAATCTAAGTGAGGCTGTGCTACCAAAGACACTCAAAGTCCAGAGGGAAGGTTTCTATGCAAGATGTTGGCATTGGTGGAGTTATCATCGATCCTCATTCCTCAGGTTGCATACAAGGACTTGAACTGCATGTTCAGTATGGTTGTCCTTTGTTCCAGCCTACTTGAGCACTAGGGGGAATACATGGTAGCTGTGGAGATCTTCTCTATTTAACCTCCAGTGCTGCGTTACTGGGCTGCATCTTTTGCCCTAAGTGTTACATCATTGTGCTGAGACCTGATATGAACAAAAAGAAAAGGCCAATGGAAAGAAATAATTTTTTTTAATCTGCATTCTTAAATTGAAACTGTTTTCTGTCTCTAATACTTTGTCATCTGTGATCTCTCTCTCTCTCTCTAAATTACATGCATAAACATGTCTCTGTGTGCACTTGTTTGCTCTTTAATTTGTCAGGGGAAGGAGGTAAGAATTAAACCTTCACCTCTGTCTCTTCCCTTAGTCTGCAGCGCAGGCAGAATGCTGGGTGGAGGACATAGTCACCTATGTTTAACACCCCCTGAAGACACACATTTGCTTTTCTGTTTTGCTGCTAGCATTTATGATTAAAATCTGTCTCTTTTCCAAACTTTAGGCATGCTTCCTATCATGGAGGGGGGGATATAGAGATGGTAACAAATGTTCTGGAACAAATGTTCTGATTCCATTCTCCATGCACGCCCCAGTGTATGAGCAAAGAATACTACCCAGGAAGAAACTCTCTCTCTCTGTCTTGTAGTAACACATAGTAACATACTTTATCGTAACATACTTTAATGGCCCATAAGTGAGGCTGTGCTACCAAACATACACTAATGGCAAAGTGGGAACAAATGAACTGGGGTCAAGAGGGAGGATTTCCAAGAAATATGTTTTCACTTGTGGGGTTGCCATTGATGTTAATGCCTCAGGCTGCATGCAAGGTTTTGCATTGCATGTTCAGTGACTCTCTTTATATTCTGCACAAGTTCTGTCAGGAGACCTCATCATTAGTGGCATCATATCTTAGATCTACATCACCCCTGAGCTGATAACATTTACACGATATCCACATCTGGAAAAAGTTGAGGAATTTGTGTAAGGAGACACGACACACTCAACCAGGCTTCTCTTATGGATTAGTTAAGAACAACCAATGTACAATTGTGATATAATTACTCAATGTAACATGGCATAGTCAATTATATTGTTTCCTAATCACATTAATACAAACATTTACATGCAAAAAGTATAACAGATAATTTTTTAAAATAATGTACTTGTGCAAAGTTCAGTTCTAATCTTTTCCTTGACAGTTTTTTTCTCCTGTATGTTTAGTTCAGGTGTAGCAACTTTCAGGGCTTCAAAAGGCCAGCTAAAGGTCCCCTTTTCCATCCTTTTTCAAGGCAAACCTGGCAGTCAAACCAATCTTCTCTAATTTGTTCATCAAATTCCGTTACACAAACTTCAATCCATCTTTATAAAGTTATTTGCTATATTCTAGCTTTTTCCTCACCCTTTTCTGCAGTAGGATCTTCCAAAATTATAGGAGTTATTTTCATATATCAGTTATATCAATATTACCTAGCAGAAATGGGTTTTTCCATTTTGCATTTTATTGCCCCTTTTATTTTCCTTTTGCTCATTAGCTTATAGGCAACTTGTGCTTAGTCTTGTGCTTCTGCTGTAATCAATGTCTGCTTGTAAAAAGTGAAATTACATTGTTTGCTTTTTCTTAAAATGGTGTATGTCAGTTTGTACCAACACAGAAGCCTAACTTGTTCTGGACTTACCAAGGTACACAAACGAAGTACAGTCTTGCAAGGAGGTGTTAGCCTGATTGCTCTGGATTAATTATCAATATTGAGGAATTATGAATTATCTCTCCTTATATATAATTGAATAGTGGGTGCCAAAGTTCTAAAATGCACTCCTTTAGTGTATGGACGCTTGAACTGTCAGTCAGAAGACGCTGGCTGGGTTGACTGGCTGCTCTGTGCAGTCCCGCCCAGCATTTCAAGGTCTTTTGCATATGGAAGCTGATTGGACTTCACTGCATTCCACACCTCAAACTCACCCCCCCCTCCCCGCAAGGCAGTTGGAATGTCAGTTGCATATGGAACCTTCAAGGTCTTTTGCATATGGAAGCTGAGGAGACTCGTTGGTTGGGAGATACATTACCTGGTCTGAAGAGATGAAGCTTGCCAAATGGAAAAATAAGGGAATACTAGAAAAATGGGGATTATACTAGGAAAATGGAGTGTGCAGACTGACCAGCAGAAAGCACAAGGTAGGCCTTAGCTGCAGACTAAAAGCCTGGGGTAGGATGGGTAGCAGATTGCTACAAGGATGAGAGTCAGAGAGTATAGCGGTCATTGAAGGGGTGTAGAGAGAGAGAGGGACCACATGGCTGGCTGTCCCCTTTTATGAGGGGGGCTTGGGAGGCTGGGCAAGGCTGGTCACATGTCCTTGTCACATGTTCCTTGGGGGTGGCTCAAGCTGGTCACATGTCTCAGTCACATGACTTGGGGGTGGTTTGAGGTGGTCACATGTCCTAGTCACATGACTTGGCCCACCTCCTCTTGGGTGTCACATGGGGAGGGCTTGCTGGACTCCTCCCTTGACACAACCCCTCTCTGATTAGTTTATGCAGTGGAAGTGAGAGGGCCTAGCTTGGACAATGATTGATGCAATTAAACTGGTAGCCCAAAGACACCTGATTAGCATGATGATTGAGTTAGCAGCTAGCATTGATTGTCCTCTTTTGTCTTGAGGCCGCAGAACCGGTTCTCCAGGTGGGTAGATGAGCTAGTTTCTTTGTTAAGGAAAACGCTGAAGGTAAATCCTTTTATGAGTTCTCCTCAGTAACAAGAGTGTGGTAGGGGAAGATGTGCCAACTTATTAAAACATAATGGAGGAATCAGTCCTTGTAGTTTGAACATCCAGCAAATGGATGCTAACATGGTGCTGTGTGTGTGTAGGTAGGAACATCTCTGCAACAGGGCAACCTCTTGGAAGTCATGGGCACACTATCTGGTGTGTGTGTGCTGGCCTCTCACTCTGGTCACCTGGCATCATAGTCCCTTGGCACACATTAGACACAGTTCATAGTCCACAGAGAGCAGAAATCTCCTTGCTGGCGAACAGAGCGTCTGAATTATTTCCAAGACTCCTTTGACATTTGTGGTAATTTAAAGTAAGAGAAACGTTTTAAACTGGGGGGGAATCCTTTTAAAAATAATGAGGTTGTAAACCACTTTGAGTCTCTGGTGGGGAGAAAAGCAGGGTATAAAAATCTAAATAAGGCCCCTGCCACACGGCAGGGAAAACACGGGGCGAAGCGTTGCTTTTAAAAGCCGCGCCAAAAAAGAAACGCCGCGGTGGGATCCCACGGATCCCCTGGCCGCGGCGCCTTTTCTCCCCGGCATGATCAGATGCCGGGGAGAAAACACAGTCCTGACGGGGAGCCTGCCGAACTGCGCATGTCGGAGCATGCGCAGTTCAGCTAGGAGCCGGGGATGCGCCAGCGCAAGGACGCGCCGGCGATCCGACGGCCCGGCTTGCAGTGCACCTTCTCTATGAACCACTTAGGCAGGTGGTTCCCAGTTGATGCGGAGTTTCGCGGGGAAGGGCCAGATCGGGGACGGAAGCACTACACTTCCTAGATTTTGTGGTGTGATCATGGCCATTTGCTTCGCCCCCAATCTGTCCCGCTCCCGGCCCAAATCCCCTAGTGTGAACGGGACCTAAGTTAATCAAATAAAAGATTGTCAAGGTGATCCCAAGACCCTTTCCCAGCTGGGACTCATGATCCATCCAGCTTTCCTCATTCCCAGGAGAATTTAAAGGGAACATGTATTCTGATGTTGCCACTCCCCTCCACCTATAGGGTGAAAGTTTACTCAATGACAATGATTTGTTGTGTTTTGGTATGTTTCAGTTCAGAAGAAATAGTCTCATTAGGATTTTGTGCAAAACAAAGAATTATTTGCAATCCAGCTCTTCTTCTGTTGTTCTTATAAAGATTGAATCTTTCTCTTTTTTTATGATGGTCTTGTCTTACTGGAGGTAACTTCACTACTGTTCTATGGGTCATTCCCTTGAACTCTGAAGAAGACCTGCCAAGATGAGAAAAACATGTTTTCATCATACCTCTTACTTGCATCCATTTAATTATGAAACTAATTGGTTCCTCCCAGTACCCCATCCCCAGAATTGCTACAGCATCCCAGTGGTCACGAGCTAAAGCTATGACCCAAGATTCAAAAAGCTCTTAATAGCACTTTTGCTATTCAGAACTGGGCTGGGAAACAGCAAAAATGCTGCCAGGCTGATTGCTCTCCTTTTCCACAATCCAGTGAGAGCTATAGAGCCTCTTACAGTGTCTGAGTCATGCTTTGTGGACAATGTGTGAAAAAGGGAACCAGTATCAAGAATGAAGGCTTATGTGCAAAATGATAGTATCATTGGTTTTAGTATTGGTGCTGCTGCTTCAGGCAGCTTGCAGGGTTCCTATTTGTAAATGTACCACCTGTAAGACTCTTTCTGTTCTTCACAAATACTACCATCCGGGAGATTTCATCATTGCTGGCATTATTTCTCAGATTTCCATGACCTCTGAAGAGATTACATTTGCAAAATATCCTTTCCAGGAGCTGTTTGATGAACTCATGTATGTTTATCTTTTTCTTAATGAAATCAGAGATCTTTCCAGATAATAAGCTCCCATTCCATTGATCTTGGAAAGAAGTGTTGGTATCATTGGAATTGGAGAAGTGTAGCATTGCATCTTTTTTTACTGTTGTTGAGGACTGGCTGTGGCTCAGTAGTAAAGCATGTCTTTTGCATGCAGAAAATCCAAGTTTCAATCCCTGGAATTGCCAGTTAAAGGGATCAGGTAGCAAATTATCTGAAATACCTCCACCTGAGATCCTGGAGACTGATTGCTAGTCAGAGGCCCCAGTCACACATAAGCGTTTGGCCCAAGAGAGGGACGGATCGGGGCCGCAGCAAACGGGTGTGATCTCACTGCAACATCTGGGAAGCGGCGTGCACCCATCCCCGATCCATCCCTAATGCCAGTAATCTGCTGGGAAAAAACCCACCTAGTGAGGTGGACTTACCCGAAAGGCCGCGGCAAGTGCGGCCGTGGGATCGCCGGCGCATTATTCTGCCGGTGCATCCCAGGCTCCTGGCCGAACTGCGCATGCTCATGCATGCGCAATTCGGCAGCCTCCCTCTCCCTACCATGGCTTCCCCCGGCATCTGATCATGCCGGTGAGGTAATGCGTGGCAGCTCAGGGGATCGATGTGATCCCACCGCCGCATGTTACTTTTGGTGTGGCTTTGAAACAGTTGCCCTTTTGCCCCACTTCCCCCCCCCCCCGTGTGGCAGGGACCAGAGTTGACAATACTGACCTCAGCAGACCAAAGGTTTGACTCTATAGAAGGTAACGTCATGTGTTCATGCTAGAGTAACCTACATTTCCTGTGCTGCATTTATAATTGTTATTAATATAAGTAGTCACATTCATCTAGTCTGAAATTCAGGATGCATCTGAAAAGCACTGCCAAATCATTGTACTGGTAGTGTCAGTGATGATTGAAGAGGCAACACATGAACACGCATGGCTGCCTCATACGGAACCAAACCACTGGTTCCTCAAGCTCAGTGTTGTCTGCTCTGAATGGCAGCAGCTTTCAATGTTTCAGACCGAGGTCTTTCACATAACCTACTACCTGATTTCTTTAACTGGAGTTACTGGGGATTGAGCATAGAAACTCTGCATGTAAAGCAGATGTTCCACCACTGAGCCATGGCCCATGGCCCAGATCCCAAAGTTCAGCATTCCAAGTCTTCTCTCAATCATTAAAATGTGTATCCTGATTTCTAATTGTTATACATAAAATACAAAGCAATTTTACTGTTCTCCCTAGACATTGGTGTGTTTTGGCTGATGGGTTTCCCAGTAGCTGAAGGAAAGAACCCTTTTTATCTCTGCACTGTCCCAGCTCTCTTCTAAAACTGCTTGGTGAACTCTTAGATGTTTACTTACTTCTGTGGGACTTCAGCTGCCATGGTAGTTACCTTGGCAACAGGCAAACTGGATACCTACAATCTATTTTAGTGTGATTTTTATTACATAGGGTAATAGAAATGTGCTCTGATCTGGATAACCCAGACTAGCCCAATCTCGTCAGATCTTGGAAGCTAAGAAGGGTTGGCCCTGGCTAGTGTTTGGATGGGAGACCACCAAGGAATACCAGGGCCATGACATAGAGGCAGGGAACAGCAGGTCACCTCTGGACATCTCTTGCCTTGAAAATCTTTTGGGGTCACCATAAATCAGTTGTAACCTGATGGCGAAAAGCAACAAATAAAAAATGTAGCAATGTGTATATTCATGTGATGGACTGTGACACACCGCACAACTATGTTAACAGATTACTAACTCAAAACTACCAGCATGTCCTCGCTTTGGTGTTTGCTGTAAAGGAGATCAACAAAAATCCCACCCTCTTGCCCAACATTACTCTGGGCTTCCAAATCCACAACAACTATTTTCTTGCAAGCTGGACCTATCGTGCCTCAATAGAAATTCTCTCTGCATGGGGCAATTTGATCCCCAACTACCTATGTGACTCACAGAACAATCTGGCAGCAGTAATTGGAGGTCCAAATTCAGATATCTTCTCCTTCATGGCAACCATCCTGTGCCTGTACAAGATCCCACAGGTAAGCTGGGTACTTGGAAGCAGCCTTTTGTGCTTCCCTTGACTTTTGACTGTAGCTTTGTGGTTTGGAGAGAATAAAGAAGCATTGCTGGGGGAAAACAAAGTGTAGCTTGGATGTGGCTGGAAGGTCAAGCTCTGACCAAGCCAACGAAGCTATGAAAGAACAAAAACCATTCATGGGCATTCTTTTGCATATGTCCACCAACATCAGAATGGAAACCTCCTGTTTTTCTCAGGCCCTTTAATAGGAAGTTGAATCTTTCTCTTTCTAGCCAGTTTATATATTTCTCTTTCTAGCCAGTTTATATATTTAACAAATCCAAACAGTAAGGGCTGGGGATGTACCACTTCAAGTTACTGATGGGAGCTTCCCCCCCCCCCCTTAGCTTTTAACTATGGAATAAAATAATAATAATACTAATCTGATGCTTGCTTCCGAAAGTAATTTGTGTCACCCCATTTGTACAGTCCAACCAGGGGGAAGAATGGTGGGAGCATCCATAAGCGAAGCAGTAGATTTAGACTGCAGCAGGGCAAAACAAACTCCAAAATAGAAGTAATTAAAGTCAAAGAAGGGAAATATTGCTGCACTTTTGCTCTTCTCTTCCTTAGCTCATATATGGCTCATCTCCATTGATGAAAAACAACATCGAAGCTGTGTTCTTCCATCAACTGTTTCCAAATGGGACCCATCAATATATGGGGATTCTGACGTTACTGCAGCATTTCAAGTGGATATGGATTGGGGTGATGTATGCTGACACTGAAGATGGAGAAAGCTTTGTGCACAATGTGATTCCCATTTTTTCCCAAAGAGGAATCTGTTTTGACTTCATAAAAACATTTCCAAAATTAACTTTTTCCAATAATGCTGGTGAAATGGTGGCAGATGGGTTAAAAGTTTATGATATTGTCAAAGGAAGCACTACCAATGTGGTGGTTGTACATGGTGAAATTGCGTCCATGATAATTTTGAGAATTTTTCACCACGTTTCAGAATTTCAGGATGAAGCGATAGCAAACAGAAGTAAAGTTTGGATTATGACAGCCCAGATAGATTTTATATCACTTACTTTTCAACGAGATTGGAGTGTAGACTTTCTCCATGGTGCCATTTCATTTGCAGTCCACTCAAAGGATGTGTTAGGATTCAGGGACTTTCTTCAGGACAGAAATCCTCTCTCAAACAAAGATGATGGCTTTATCCAAGACTTCTGGCACCATGTATTTAATTGTTTTCTTCCCAATTCCACAACAGATACAAGGTTTGGGAAAATCTGCACTGGAAAGGAGAAACTAGGGACACTTCCTGGATCTATCTTTGAAATGAGCATGACTAGCCACAGCTACAACATCTACATTGCCATTTATGCTGTGGCACATGCGTTGCATGCCATTCATTCATCCACACCTAAACACAGAGGGATGGCTGATCCAGAGAGACCAAAGCTTCTGAATCAACATCCATGGCAGGTGATTTTTAGAGGGGGGGTACAGGCATCTAGGAAATCTCATGATATTGAACATGTCTATGAAGCATTAGAATTCACAATATGTGGAAAGCTTTTATTCGGGCAAGACTACCAAACCTTAGCTGTGTCATGGACTCCACTTTACAAGTCATGGGACCTTCTTACCTTTAATCCTTAGGCAACTGGGTTATTCTGGTCTTATCTGATGACCTCAATTTACTATTACCAGTATTGTAGCATAGGTATATGCACCTCCTTAGTTGCACATAAGATTGTTTGATTCTCTCTTTTTATTACTTTTACATGGATAAATCAATAGATTTTCCCCATGAATCATCAGTAGATGAATAATAAGTGGATATTCAAAGGAGAAGGACTGAGGGGAATAAAGAACAAATCGAACCTCTGCTCTGCCCTTCAGCACCTGAACACAGAATATTTCTCTCATATTGCTAGCCAGTTCTTAACCTTTCTGCGGTCAGACACAAAACACTCTTTGGATGAAACCAAAGGACTCTTGACCTATAATTTAGACCCAATGGATTTGGAACTGACCAGGATGTACTTGTTTTCCTTAACATGTATTTTATGTTTAAACTAGGGGTTCTGTCCCTTTTCACTCCACTTGCCTATATCATGCTGTGCTCACAATATTTTACATAAGAACATGGCCCATCCAGTCCAACACTCTGTCACACAGTGGCCAAAAATACCAGGTGCCATCAGGATGTCCAACAGTGGTAGTTTGAATAACAAATGTGTTGCCCTGCAAGGCACTTAATGTGCTCTTATGAACTATAACTCATAAGTTATAAAAATGGATTATGCAAAGATATGATTAAGGGATTGAACTGCGAGGTGACCAACATGATGTCAGTTGAGACTGCACACCTGAGAGAAGAAAACCTTCCTTTGTGTTGCTGTTCCAGTGGTTCTTCGAGGTTACCTGCCCTGTTACCTGTTGTGAGATGGACTAGTTCCTTAGCCTGCATAATGCCATGCCCAGGCAGGAGAACAAAGAGCTCCAAATGCTATTAGGAGCTCCATCTGATACAGGAATGCAGCCCTTTTCCCCCTCCTCCAGCTACCTGCAACTCTGCACGTAATCAAAAGGCTCTCCCTGCAGTTGCTTGGCAACTAATCGATCACTCATCAACAACCCGGCTAGGGCCATCAAGAGACAATAGCCCTAGCCCGATGATTCAGTTACTCTTCATCCAGGTGCCAGTCCCCAAATTAAGTTACTAGTTCTCAATATTGACCACCCCCTAGCTCTCCTCCCTCTTTCCTTCTTCCCAATAGTATGTTTTATGGGATGGACTAACAGGAGGTGTGATAAGAGGATGTGGCCAGTCCAGCCTGCCCCCCACACCACCTTATAAAAGGTGATACACGACCACATGATCTCTCTCTCTACTACAACTTTCCCTCTACCCAATAGTATGTTTTGTGGGACAGATTAACAGGAGGTGTCACAAGAGGATGTGGCAAGCTCAGCCTGCCCCCCCACCTTATAAAAGGTGATACCTGACCACATGGTCTCTCTCTGTGTACTACGACCCCTATCTAAGCTTTATCCCCCTTACGTCCAGCTTGCTATCCCAATACTCTCCCTCCATCTTTGACTCTTGGTCTGCAGCCAGAGTTCCACGTGTTTCTGCTGGTTCAGAACACATCCCTTATATCTGATTCTTCCCCCTCCCTTCTTCCATTGGAACAACTCAATCAGCAAGGACAGGTAACTATTGCCCAAACAACGAATATCCTGCTAATGCGAATGTGCTTATTATCTATCTTTATTTCCTAGTACTGTGTAAGTGTGTGTGCTTGCGTATTGTTTGAATGATAAATATCTTATAGTAAAAGACACCATATTTTACTGAATACAGTCTCCGTGTCTGTTACTGGCCACTACTGGAAAGGTGGAACCTCTGTATACAATGGTATTCACTCCCTAATTTGCCTATTGCCAATTAATAATAATAACTTCCCCAATATTAATAAGAAATTAAGGCAATTTGGCTAACAAATGAACATCTCTGCAGTATATGAGATGTATAACAGCTTTCAATAGAAAAACATGGGATGGAAGTTTGTGCATGTTTGGCATTGAAATATCTATGATCATCCAGAAGCCAGTGGCCAGTTTAGAGATTCTCAGTTTTATTATGGACATGTTATGCCTGCCAGAGTCAACCTTAGCTTCTAGTGCAAAATGGGGAGTGATCTGGAGATATCCTGGGCCAGGATGTTTCTGATCACCACTGGTTTGGGCACTGCAACTCCCATCATCATCCTGAAGCTAGAGGCCAGTTTTGAAGCTCCTGGATTTACTTTGGGGTGAGTTTTTCTGCCACAGACAACCAGAGCTCTCATAGTAAAGAGTGTGAGTGGGAATTTCTGGGCATTGCGCAAGTCTGGATTTTTTGATTACTTTAATATTTGGAAGTGCTACATCCATGATCATCCAAAAGCCAGTGGCCAATTTGGAGATGCTTAGTTTTATTCTCTGAGGACTTATGCCTTCCGCAGATGGAAGGATGGAGACCTTTTAATGTAGATGAGTTATGCCTAAGGTTAAGAACATTTAAGAACATGAGCAGAACTCGGCTAGATCAGACCAGTGGTCCATCTAGTTGAGCATCCTATCTCATACAGCAGCCAGCCAGTTACTATGGAAGGCCAACTCTTTGTCAGATTAGCTTCCTTTGCAAAGAACATTAAGGGCCAACTAATACAACCATAACTTCCTTTGCAAATGGCATTTGGGAGCTTCTGTAGATATTGTGGGCCAGGATGTCCTAGTTCCTTTCACTTCTGGCAGTGCAACTCCAGTCATTAACCTGAACTTGTTGGTCAGTTTTGAAATACCCAGCTTTATTTTCTGATGAGTTGTGCCTGTTGGAGACAACAATAGTTCCCCATGCATAAAGCAGGGGTTGGTGGGTATTTCTGGAAATTATGCAATCAGGATGCTCTGGTTCCTTTCATGTTTGACATTATGACTCCCATGAACATTTTGAAGCCAGTGGCCAGTTTTGAGACTTCTAGCTTTCTTTTTTTGAAGAGTTACATGGCACAGATGGATAAATGAATAGATGGATGATTTTATTACAGATTTTGTCAACAGGTTTGATATTCTTATTTTCATTGTTGGTTCTGTAGGCTTGCTTGTGTAATGTTTCCATACTTAATTGCTTTTTTGTAAAATGTTCTAATGAGTAGGTCATGTACCAGTGAAGAATCTATTGTTATGAAATTCTGCTGAAGGTCCTGGGGGTGGGAGATCTTTTGTTCAGTTGCTGGAAGCATACTCTGAAGAGCCAGGGAAGCCATGTTTGGATCAGGCCATTGGCCCATCTTGTTCAACACTCTGGGCGATTTCTCACTAGAGCTGCCTCGCAGCGCAGCGCCATTTGTCCCAACACAAACATGTCAATTTCACACCCAAGGCTGCGGGGCTGCATTTGACCGATTTCCTCCGCAGAGGCCCAGGTGATCCTAAAAAAACAGGATCATGAAACTGCGGAGGAAATCGGGCGAAACTGCGAGTCAAAATGCAGCCCTGGAGCTTCGGGAGTGAAATTGACATGTTTGTGTCGGGGCAAACGGCGGCTGTGCTGCGAGGCAGCTCTCGTGAGAAATCGCCCTCTGTGTCACACAGTGGCCAAAACCCAGGTTTCAATATCCTCTCCTCTTCAAGAAGAGGAAAAAAGGTGGTACAAATTGTCGCAATACTAGCAAAATATTTATTTATATGTTTGTTTGTTTGTTTATTCAGTTTATACCTCACCCTATCCCACATGTGGGCTCAGGGCAGCTTACAACATGTAGTAAAACAATAAAACAGTAAAAGCAATAAAACAATCAATTACATGATAAAAAATATAATCAAACCTCATGCCTCATATCAGGTGAATATAGTTGCTCCAGTGCCAAATAATATTATCTGTCAGCAAGCACTGGGAGAGGGGCCATTTTCAGGGGACACCAGAATGGTTGAACGTCCTCTGCCTCAATCAAAAGCCTGGTGGAATAGCTCCATTTTACAGGCCCTGAGGACCTGTGATAGGTCCCCAGGGCCCTGATCTCAAGTGGGAGCATGTTCCACTTAGTTGGGGCAAGGGCCGAGAAAGCCCTTGCCCTGGTTGAGGCTTCCATCTTAGATCCCTTCCAGTCCAGCTTCCACCCGGGACACAGGAGGGAGACAGCGCTGGTTGCCCTTACTGATGACCTCCAGAGGCATCTGGATCAGAATGGTTCCACAGCACTGTTGTTGTTAGACGTGTCGGCTGCTTTTGACACAGTCGACCATCAGTTGCTCATCCACCACCTCGCCGATGTGGGGATACAGGGGCTTGCCTTACAGTGGCTTGCTTCTTTCCTTCAGGATCTGGGACAAAGGGTGGCACTAGGGGAACAACAGTCCAGGAGACACCCACTTGAGTGTGGTGTGCCTCAGGGGGCAGTGCTTTCCCCGATGTTGTTTACCATCTATATGCACCCCCTTGCCCAGATTGCCCAGAGGTATGGGCTGGGATGTCACCAATATGCTGATGATACCCAGCTCTATCTGGTGTTGGGCAACCGCTCAGACTCTGACCCAGAAGACCTGAACTGGGCATTGCAAGCCGTGGCTGGTTGGCTTAGACTGAGCCGGCTGAAACTAAACCCATCAAAGACGGAGGTCCTGTGCCTGAGTCGGGGAGGCCTGGGGATCAGGATCCCTCTCCCAACCTTTGACGGGGCACCACTGGTGCCAATGCCAAAGGTGAGGACTTTGGGAGTGTTCCTGGACCCCTCCTTAACCATGGAGGCCCAGGTGGCAGCCACTGCTACCTTTTGCCATCTTCGGCTGATCCAACAGTTGGTTCCATTCCTCAGCTGCGAGGACCTGGCTACTCTGATCCATGCAACGGTCACCTTGAGATTAGACCACAGTAGTGCTCTCTACATGGGGCTGCCCTTGTCACAAATCTGGAAGCTGCATCTAGTGCAGAATGCTGCGGCCAGTCTTTTGATGGGTCTCCCAAGATGGGAACACATCCGGCCTGTGCTGAAAGCACTGCACTGGCTGCCAATAGCATACCAAATTCGTTTCAAAGTGCCGGTATTTACCTTTAAAGCCCTATATGGCCAGGATCCAACATACCCGAGGGATCACCTTTCCCCACACATACCCCAGAGAGCATTACGGTCGGGGGCACAACATCGTCTAGTGATTCCAGGCCCCAAGGAGGCCAGGCTCACCACAACCAGGGCCAGGACCTTTTCAGTGGTGGCTCCTACCTGGTGGAATGAGCTCCAGGAGGAGATCAAGGCTCTGCAGGACCTTGTACAGTTCTGCAGGGCCTGCAAGATGGAGCTCTTCCACCAGGCTTTTAACTAGGAGCTGCCCACCACTACCACCAACTATTACTGTCAGTAACATAGGGGCAGTAGATGGCCCTTTATGGAGATAGAGCCACAGCAATGCAGGAGACCAGATACCATTGAATCAGTATCTAGCATTACATCTACAGTGCGCCATCTTTATTTGACTGCAGGAATGATATGTTTTGAGCACTTTAATTGTAATATGAATTGTTTTATCTTGTTTTTATATGTTTTATATGCCTGGGCACATGTCGCCCCTGAATGTGAGCCACCCTGAGCCCGTTCACGGGGAAGGGCGGGATAGAAATGTAATAATAAAATAAAAAATAAATAAAAATAAGTGGATGTCCCTCGGGCCAGGGATCATCAGGAGGTGTTGATGATAACAGTGTAAAGCTCTCCAGAGCTCACATAGGGAGAGGCGGTCTTGTAGGTATGATTGTCCCAGGCCCCATAGGGCTTTAAAGGTAAAAGCCATAACCTTGAAATGGATCAGGTGTTCGATCAGCAGCCAATGTACTTGGCACAACATGGGCTGAAACAGAGGCATCGCTGTCAGGAGGCATGCTGCTGCACCAGGTGCAATTTCCAGATAAGGCCCAAGGGTAGCCCTGCCTAGAGCGAGTTACAGTAATCCAGCCTGGAAGTGACCATTGCATGGATCACTGCAGCTAAATCCCAAAGAGTGAGATAGGGAACCAACTGCCTGACTATCCAAATGCATTAGGGATTATATTTATTTGTGAGTGCCCTCTCTATACTTTACCAACTTTGAGCCAGATTATTAATGTCAATGCTTAACCTCCCACCCCAACTGCCTTAGAGGGAAATATGTATGTTGCTACATCCTGGATTCCAACCCCAAACCTTTTATCTTTAAGAAGTGTTTGCTTTTATCCCCAATTCTATATGAAGAGTATTCTAGAATGAGGGACTCAAGGAGGGAGGGGTCTTTTGTGCCTTTGTCTACCCCTAGTCTGCTACGTAACATGGCTTACAGAAAGAAAGCCTGAGGAATTTAGAATCATCCTTGTACAAGCCAGGGGGAGAGAAAATACAAGGTATTCCACTTCCATAAATTAATACCTTGGTAGTGGCATCTAGAATAATAATATCTGGAGTGTGATGGGATTGTAAAGGGGGATTAAACAGTGGCAGGCGTCTACCTGGCACCTAAACACACTATCTCCCAACAGAACTCCTTTCACACAGATGCAAGCATTTTAGGGGGTCACAAATAGCCACCCATCTAACCTCTGTAGATTAATACATAGAGAGCCTGGATACTTATATACACACAGAGTCCCCTCTTTCCTTCTTCCCAGAGACATCACCAGACAGCACAGGCCAGTTCCCTATGTCTACATCCCTCACCCAGACACAACTGTTGGGCTGGGAAACAGACACTCTCCCTTTCACACTTCCACCATCTATTTACTGATCTCTGTATTTACAGCTACTGAGACTTTACAGATGTTTGCATGTGTGTATGTGTTATTATTTCCCTGAGACAATATGCATCCAGTTGACAGGGTTAAACAAACAAAAGGAGTTAATTTTACTGAATGCTTAACACCCCCCTGACACAGGAGTTTGTGGGATGGCCTTGAAATGGCTTGCCTCATGTCTCCAAAGTTGGAGACAGAGGGTAGTGCTAAGAGAGGGAGTGTCTCTTTTTTACCCCCTGGTGTGTTCAGTCCCTCAGGCAGCAATCCTCTCTCCAATGTTGTTTAACATCTATATGTTCCCCTTTGCCCAGCTGGTGTAGAGTTTCAGGCCTGGTTGTCACCTGTATGCAGATGACACCCAGCTTTATCTGTTGATGGCCGGTGTTCGCGAAAGTGAGTACTCAGTACCTGTTTGCATTTTTCTTTGGAATTGTCATTTTGTAAGTGTCTGGATTGTTTCCAAGTCATGATGTGCCTTACCGAATGAGCCTCTGCAGGTAGTTGCCTTTCAGCATGATAGCTGCCAGCTGGGAGCTGTCAAACTAATTGGTTGACAGTAGACCATCTTTACAGCTGAAGATCTATATTCAGCTTAGATCAGTTAGATCAATTGACTGATCAGTTTGATTGGTCATTCAATTAGGGAACTGACAGCTGCACTAGTATAAAGGCAGGAGTGAGGAAGAACAGAGGAATAGAAGAGCTTAGGATATACACCAGAGATGGATGAAGAGGACTTTGCATAACCTTCTACATAACCTCAGGAAGAGCTTGTAAACCTGGAAGGAGAAGTCTTTACTCTCTTCGGCACTTATACTGCTGGGAAGACTAATGCTCAGGGTCAGTGTTTAGAAGCTAGTCAGTTAGGTTCCTTGTTTTGTCTTTGTTTCAGTGTAAACACCTTTTCCCCCTACTTGTATGTTTTTATATATGTTCTCCTTTTGTAAATGAATTTCTAAATTCTGTTTTTATAGAACTGGCCCAGAACTGAACTTTATTATTTATTGTAGTGCCTTAAAACTATGCTACCAAAAGGGGTTAATTCCCAATTGAACACAACTAAATTCCTTTTATTCTTTGCCAGCTCAGCCAATAAACATTGGGGGCTCACCCCAATGTTGTGAAAGTCAGTCAGCCAGCAACCACCCTGGCAAATTTGGTTCAGGGACTGGAGGCCATGATAAGAAGGTGAAAACAGAGCCAGCTGAGACTGAATCCATCTAAGATGGAGGTTCTGTTGCTGGGTGGTGGGAGTCTAGGGATAGGGCGCCAATGCCCGGCTCTTGATGGTGTGCCTCTAACATTTGAGCTGACTGTCAGGATACTGGGTGTACTTCTGGATGCTTCCTTATTGATGTAGGCCCAGATTACAAACGTTGCCAGACTAGCTTTTTTTTCAGCTGTGCCAGGTCAGGAAACTGCTCCCTTCCTGTCTTGCCACGACCTAGCCAAATCCGGAAGCTGCAGCTAGTGTAGAATACGGCAGCCAGGCTGTTTATGGGTCTCTCTAGGCGAGACCATATCCGCCCTGTGCTTAAGGCACTGCACTGGCTGCCAATAGCGTACCGGATCCACTTCAAAGTGTTGGCTCTTACCTTTAAAGCCCTCTATGGCCAGGGTCTGGCATATCTGAAGGACCGCCTTTCCCCATATGTTCCCCCAAGGGCACTACGGTCAGGGGCCCAACATCTTTTGGTTGCCCCAGGCCCCAGGGATGTCAAACTCGCAGTGACCATGGCCAGGGCCTTTTCTGTGGTGGCTCCTACCTGGTGGAATGAGCTCCCGGAGGAGCTCCAGGCCCTGAGGGACCTTGTGCAGTTCCGTAGGGCCTGCAAGATGGAGCTCTTCCACCAGGCTTCCAAGTAGGAGTCGCTGCCGCCATTGTACTACCACTGCACCGCTACTGCAAAGTGCAGGCTGCCATCAGGGTGCATGATGGCCTTGGGCTGAAGATTGGAGGGCAGTGTTGTCCTGGAACTTGCTTAGTTGTTCTGGGTCCATCTTCCAGAACCCATCTTGGAACTATGATCTTTCAGAGCACCAGCACTTTATTGTAATTTTGTATTGTTTTATTTTGCTTTTAACTTTTTTATTATGGCTTTATGCCCTTATTGTTAGTCGCCCTGAGCCCGTTGGGGAGGGCGGGATATAAATTTGAATAATAAATAAATGAATAACGTATTTATGGGATCCTGGTATACCCCTTGGCTTTGCACCTTGGCTTTGCCAAGAACAGCTTACTGCTGATCCCTGTCCTGAAACTATCCGGCTGTTGTCAACCAGAACCAGGGCCTTTTCAGCCTTGTATCCAACTTGGTTGAACTCTCTGGCAAATGAGATCTGTGCCCTGCAGGACCTAATGCAGTTTTGCAGGGCCTGTAAGGCAGAGGTGTTTCCCCAGGTCAACAGTTGAGGACAACAATGGTCTCCATCTAGCCTGGTTCCCTCCTTCCTCCTCTCTTGTTTCTCTCCTCCTTCCAATAGTATATGAATATAATTTTGTCTACACTAGTTCCGTCTGAATTTGTTTGTATTGTTATTTATAAAATTGTTTTTAATTCACCTCTTAATATTTTATTTCAGTTGTTCACTTCCCTGAGTCCTGTGGACAGGTGAGGGCAGTCTATAAGTTGAACTAATAAATAAATAAACACCACAAGAGAGTAACTCATAAATATTTATACATTTCCCAGCACTTATACGTTTGATCTCCAATTCAGTTCAGCTCTGTATGATTCTTGGTTACAAGACACCTTTTCTTCGGCCAATGACCGGCTACTCTCCTACCTCTCTCTAGCACAGACTTATCAGCTCTTAACCAGATGTTCTCTGTCTCTGACTATCTGTCGCTCAAGGGCTCTATCTCTCTCCCATCAGCATTCTGTTAGCTCCTCTTGGCTGCTCTTAGGGAGAGGCAGAGCTAGAGCACCCCACAGGGAAAGGCCTTCAACAGAGGTATGGCAATGCCTCTGAGAGGTGCTGATGTGACCAGGCTACACCCTCAGAACAGGTAGTTATGAATATTCTATGGACAACCTATGTCATTTTCATTTAAAAAACACATATAATGTTGATTTATGATGTGGACATCTGCAGTGAAAGTTGGGCATTGGCAAGAATTGGCTCCCCTCATCTGCTGGCACAAATGCCCTTCTGCTGGTAGAAAAGATCCACTGGATACAATCTATTGTTTGTACTTTTAAATCCTTTTTTTCCTTGGTGTTGATGTCGAACATTGCAACCATGGCAAAATGTGGCATGCCTTTATTAAAATAGCCTGCAGGTGTAAAATAGCACTTCCTTGTTGAAGATTTAAAGCGTCTTTTCCTCCTAATGTATTTTTCTTTCTCTGTGCAAAAAATAGCTTCACCAATTTCTTAGAAGAATGTCATTTAACAGCAGTAGTGGTGAAACCATTTCCTTTGATCAACATGGCGAATTGGTAGCTGGATTTGACATAATCAACTGGGTCACATTCCCAAACCAGTCCTTCCTTCGAGTCAAAGTTGGTCAGATAGACGAAAAGGCATGCCCAGAAGAACCATTTGTGATGCATGAAGATGCTATCACGTGGCCTCGCAGATTTAACCAGGTAGAATGTATGCACATAAAGGGGGAAGAGATGTTGCTCAGTGGTAGAACGCCTAATTGTCAAAAAGAACATCCAAGATTCAATCCCAAGCATCTCTAGTTTAAAGGATGAGGCCATTGACGGACCTCAGTCTGAGACCTTGGAGAGCCACTGACAGTCTTAGTAGACAGTACTAACCTTGATGGACCAATGGTTTGATTCTGTATAAGGAAGCTTCATGTGTTCACATTATGAGTCACATGAACACATTAGCCAGAGTGTGAAAGCATGTTAAGAGTCAGATTCATGTTGTTAGTTTTTTTAAAACAACTTGAGGTTGATTCTTTAGTATCTGAATTAAATCAAGAACAAAGTTTGTGTCCACTGGCAATCTTAAAACCAACAATGTTTAATTCCAGGTATAAGCTTTTGTGTGCATGCACACTTCTTCAGATACATTGAAACAGATATCCACAAGCCTTACATATAGGTGTGGAGGGGTTGTTGCCAGGAAGGGCTTGTTAAAGTCAAGATGCACAAGGAACTGGATGATAAATGTAGCTGAGATTGGATTAAAGTTTCCCACTTAATCTCAAGGGCAATCCCTTCAGTTGAGGTAATGATGAATAGAAGTGGAAAGACTGTTCATAGAAGTACTAATCAGGTTTTGTCACATTCACAGGCGAGTTGCTTAACAATGTTGATTGATGGTACATTTTTCACCCACCAGTCAGCAGAGTTAGTTCTCTTCCCATGTACAACAAATACTTTGTAGACAAAATGCCTTAATGGCATTCCAAGACTGAGCACTTTTATTAACTGCACATATCACTGATATACAATTGCACAGACTATACAATATGGAAAACATTTTTTTCTCTTCTACTAATGAATAGGCACAACCTCTTTCTCAGTGTAATGAAAATTGCCCTTTTGGTCATAGTAAAGCAAGGAAGGAAGGGGAACCATTTTGTTGCTATGACTGCCTTCCATGTCCAGAAGGGAAGATTTCAAACAAAAAGGGTAAGTAACACTTCCTGTGAAGTTTATTTTCAGCCTTGATAATGATGAGTTATTTTTAAAATGTCTTACACCTTTTGATATGAAATCAAGAAACTGCCATATTCTTTTACAGACATGGACGCCTGTTTCCAGTGTCCAGAAGACCATTATCCAAACAGTAACCAGGATTCATGCCTTCCAAAAAAGATCACTTTCTTGTCTCATGGGGAACCTTTGAGCATTATCCTGGCTATTTTTGCTTTTTCATTATCTTTCCTCACAGTTGTAGTGCTTGGGATCTTCATCAAGCACCAGGACACTCCCATAGTTAAAGCCAACAACCGGGACCTCACCTACACACTCCTCATCTCCCTCCTGCTCTCCTTCCTTTGTGCTTTGCTGTTCATTGGCCAACCTGGAAAGATGACCTGTCTCCTTCGACAAATGACTTTTGGCATCATCTTCTCAGTTGCAGTTTCTTGCCTATTGGCCAAAACAATCACTGTGGTTTTAGCTTTCATGGCGACCAAACCAGGATCCAAAATGAGAAAATGGGTGGGGAAAAGACTAGCCAGTTCCATGGTTATTTCCTGCTCCCTTTCTCAAGGCATGATTTGTTCTGTGTGGTTAGCAACCTCTCCACCCTTCCCAGATTCTGATATGCATTCAGTGATTGAAGAAATTGTACTGGAATGTAATGATGGGTCAGTGACCATGTTCTTCTGTGTCCTGGGCTTTATAGGCTTTCTGGCCATTTTCAGCTTCACGGTGGCTTTCCTAGCCCGGAAATTACCTGACAGATTCAATGAAGCCAAATTCATCACCTTCAGCATGTTGGTCTTCTGCAGTGTATGGCTGTCCTTTGTTCCAGCCTACTTGAGCACCAAGGGGAAATACATGGTAGCTGTGGAGATCTTCTCTATTTTAGCCTCCAGTGCTGGGTTACTGGGCTGCATCTTTTGCCCCAAGTGTTACATCATTGTGCTGAGACCTGATATGAATAAAAAGAAAAGGCCAGTGAAGGGAAATGAATGAAATTTTAAAAATCTGCATTCTTAAGCTAATGTTGTTTTCTTTCTTTCTCTTTTTCTTTCTCCCTTTCTCTCTTTCTTTTTTCTTTCTTTCTTTCTCTAACCTTTTATCTCTGATCTCTCTCTCTCTTTCTAAATTACATGCATAAACATGTCCCTGTGTATGTTTGTTTGCTGTTTAATTTCTCAGGGGGAGGAGGTAAGACATAAAGCTCTGCCTCTGTTTCTTTCCTTAGTCTGCAGCGCAGGCAGAATGCTGGGTAGAGGACCTGGTCACCTATGTTTAACACCCCCTGAAGACACACATTTGCTGTTCTATCCTTCTGCTGTCTCTCTTTCTTACTGTAGGCATGCTTCCTATCATGGGGGGGGGGAAGGATAGAGATGGGAACAGATGTTCTGGAACAAATTTTCTGCTTCCATTCTCCTTGTACACCCCAATATTTGAGCAAAAAATACTACCCAGGACGACACTCTCTCTCTGTCTTTCTATCTCTGTCTCATGGTAACACATGGTAACATACTTTATAGTAACATACTTTAATGGCCCATACTAAAAAATAACCTAGAGTCTGAGTGAGGCTGTACTACCAAAGGCACTGTAATGGCAAAGTGGAAACAAGTGAACTGGAGTCCAGAAGGAAGGTTTCCATGCAAGACATTGGCACTTGTGGGGTTGTTATTGGTGCTGATGCCTCAAGCATCAATTTGTATTGCATGTTCAGTAATTCTCTATTCTGCACAGGTACTGTCAGTTAGGAGACCTCAACATTGGTGGCATCATCTCTCAGTTCTATATCACCTCTGAGCTGATAACATTGACACAATATCCACATCTGGAAGAAGTTGAGGAACTTGTGTAAGGAGGCACAACTCACTAAACTAGGCTTGGCTTATGGATTAGTTAACCGATATACAACTGTGATATAATTAGTATAACACAAGTGGAGACCTGCAAGAAACTTGCAGGATGCTTATTTCATTCATCACACCTTTGCTTCCTCTCCTCACCCCTACCTCTCTCACACTATTTCTCCCCTCTGCCACCCTTTTCTTACTCTCTATTTCGCCTCCATGCATGTGACTTCCTCTCTCTTTCTGACCTGTCATCTTTCTCTTTGTTTTTCTGCCTCCCCACTTCATCACTCTTTCTCTCTCTTTCTGCCCCCACCCCATCATTCTTCCTTTCTGCCCCCATCACTCTCCCAGCCTCCTTCTGCTTCATCCCCCACTCCGTAGAGCAGTGGCAGTGGTCTGGGAATCACAATGGATCTCCCAGCTACAGAGATCAATTTACCTTAGGGCTGCCAGCTCCAGGTTGGGAAATTTCTGGAGATTTGGGGGTGGAGCCTTGGGACAGTGATGCTTGGGGTGGCAAGCAGCCTCAGCAGGGTATGATGCCATAGACTCAACTCTCCAAAACAGCCATTTTATCCAGGGGAACTGATTTCTATCACCTGGACAACAGTTGTAATTCTGGGTAATCTCCAGTCCTCACCTGGAGGCTGGCAATGGTGGTTCTCGTGGAGGAAATGGCTGGAGGGTGGAGTCTATGACATTACACCAGTCCAAAGTGCCTCCGTTCCTCAAATTCCACCCTCTCCAGGCTCCACCCCTCAAACAGCCAGGAATTTCCCAACCTGGAGCTGGCAGCCCTAATGTGAATTAATCTCTGTAGCTGGGAGATCCGCCCTATTTCCTTCCCACCCAACAGCCTATCTGCCTCTCTGTCTTCTGCTTTCCAAAGTTCCTCCCCTCCTCAAATCCCTCCCTCTCCGGGCTCCACTCCACAAATGTCCAAGAATTTCCCAACCTGGAGTTGGCAACCCTATTTCCTTCCCACCCAACAGCCAACCTACCTTTATCTGCCTCTCTGTCTTCTGCTTTCCATCTCCACCCCCCAGCCTCTACCTAGGAAAATTATAGTCTTTCTCCACAGTGGGGACCAAAGCAGCTTTCATTATTCCCTCCTCCTTTTTATCTGCACAACAACCCTGTGAGGTTGGTTAGGCTGAAATCTGTGACTGATCCAAAATCACACAGCCAGCTTCCACTGAAAGATGGGGATCTGAACCTGGGTCTTGCAGACCCTACTTTGAAGCTCTAACTGCTGCACCTCACTGGCTTTCATAGGGTGGCTGCTGATGAACAGTAGCAAGCACCTGAGGCTAGGTGAGTCATGCAAATCGAGGGGGGGGACCTGGCAACCCTAGACTACTGCCAGGCCTAGAGTTGCCAACCTCCAAATGGGACCTGGAGACCCCCCAGAATTACAACTAGATTCTAGACAGCAGAGGTCTATCTCCCTGCAGAAAATGGCTGCTTTGGAGGGTGGACTCTGTGGCATTATACCCAGCTGAGGCCTCTCCCTTCCCAAACCCAGCCCTCCTTAGAGTCCACCACAAAATCTCTAGAAATCCCCCAGCCTGGCAATCCCTGCAGAGGCCATTTCAAAAGGTTTTGGGGGGAATTCAGCTGTCCCTGAAGGGATTTTTTTAGTTTTTGGATTTTTCTACAAACCCTGGAAGTCTACTGACTATGTAGGAAAAGTTATTGGGGGAGAGTGAGCCCCCTGTTGGTGGAAATAAGTATACACACACACACACACACACAACAAAACCTCTTGAAAATAGAATAAGGATGGTATAGCCAATTATATTGTTTCCCAATCACGTTAATACAAACATTTCATGCAAAAAGTATAACAGATGAATTTTTAAATAATGTACTGGTGCAAAGTTCAGTTCTAATTATTTACTTATCAGTTTTTTCTCCTGTATGTTTAGCCCAAGTGTAGCAACTGTCATGAATTCCAAGAGGCTAACTAAAAATCCCCCTTTCTGTCCTTTCTCAAGGCAAACCTGGCAGTCAAACCAATCTTCTTAAATTTGTTTGTCGAATTCTATTACACAAACTTCAATCCATCCTGATATAAAGTTATTTGCTGTGTTCTAGATTTTCCCACACTCTTTTTTTTGCAGTACGATCTTCCAAAATTCTGGGAGTTCTTATGTCATATCATCAATATAACCTAGCATAAATGGGTTTTTCCATTTTACATTTTATTGCCCCTTTTATTTTCCTTTTGCTCAGTAGCTCTTAGGCAACTTGTGCTTAGTTTTCTGGTTCTTCTTTAATAAATGTCTGTTTGCAAAAAGTGAAATTACATTTTTCACTTTTTCTTAAAATGGTATATGTCAGTTTGTACCCACACAGAAGCCTAACTTGTTCCAGTCTTACAAAGGTGCACAAAGTAGAGTCTGGCAAGGCGGGTCTGAATTATTTCCAAAACTTCTTTGACATTTCTGGTGATTTGAAGTAAGAGAAACTTTTTGAACTGGAAAAAAGATCCTTTTAAAAATAATGATGTTTTAAACCACTTTATGTGCCGGTGCCGAGGGAAGGACCCGTGGTGTGCTGCTGGTTCATCTGATCACATAATCATGGATCAAACTGCACCAGAGCAATTTGCCATCCCCCCCCCGATATCCGGCCCGTGTGACCAGGGCCTAAGTTAAGCAAATAACAGAATGTCAGAGTGACTCCAGGACCCCCTCTCAGCTTCCTTCATTCCCAGGGCCCAATGCATTCATCCAACAGCATTAATTTTATTTAGCAGAATTTAAGGAAAACATGTATTCTTGATGTTTGCTGCCGCTCCCCTCCACATATAGGGTGGAAGTTGATGCCATGAATACGATTTATTGTGTTTTGGTTTGTTTCAGTTCAGGAGAAATAGTAATTATTGTGGCAACACAATCTAAGAAGGTTATTTGTGGACCATAGGTTGATTTTATATCTACTGGGCTAGTGATTGCACTAAAAAGATTGTATGCGCATATTCACTTTGTGCCTGGGTATGTTTTTACTGAACAATTTCCTTTATGGTCCTGATTGAAATTATATTTTGTATACATTTTTTATTGTGTTTTATGAGTGTAACTATTTACCATCTAGCCACACTTGTATGACCTCTGAGGAAGGCCGATCCGGCCGAAGCGCGTCAGGTCATTTTTTTAGCCCTGGTTATGATTATGGTTTATGTATATTGTCTGTAATTGGGCCCCTATATATGTTTTAACTTGATATTATTAATAAATACATGTACTTCTTTTTATCAATGGGTTTTAATATTGGCCCTCTTTTCCACTAAACCTTTGTTTGGTTTTGGATCATCTCGCAGACCTACATCACCCCTGAGCTGATAACATTTACAAGATATCCACATCTGGAAGAAGTTGAGGAACTTGTGTAAGGAGGCATGACACACTCAACAGGCTTGTCTTGTGTATTAGTTAAGAACAACCAATATTCAATTGTGATATAATTATTCAGTGTAACATTGTACAGTCAATTATATTGTTTTTTAAGCACATTCATACAAACATTTACATGCAAAAAGTATAACAGCTAAATATGTTGTCGAAGGCTTTCATGTCCAGAGTGCATTAGTTTCTGTGTTTATACCTCTGAGGATGCCAGTCACAGTTACTGGCAAAACGTGAGGTTCTACAATGTCAAGACCACGGCCACACAACCCTGAAAATCTACAGCAACTAATAACAGATAAATGTTTTAAATAATGTACGCATGCCAAAATTCAGTTCTAATTATTTCCTTATCCGTTTTTTTCCTGCTGTATGTTTAGTCCAAGTGTAGCAACTGTCAAGACTTCCAACAGGCCAGCTAAAGATCCCCTTTTCCATCCTTTCTCAAGGCAAATCTGGCAGTCAAACCAATCTTGCCAAATTTGTTGAATTCTATTACACAAACTTCAATCCATCTCGATATAAAGTTATTTGCTGTGTTCTAGATTTTTCACCACCCTTTTTTTGCAGTATGATCTTCCTCAGAATTTTTTTTCATGTTCTAAGTTGAGCGGTATATAGAACTTCAATGTTATAGCAGCACCATTGAGATGCCTTGACTCCATTGAGTCAATGGAGTCAAGGAATCTCAATAGTGCTGCTATAGCACTAGAGTGCTGTATTGATTTAGTGCTATAGTGTTCAACTTAGAACATTAAAAAAAGCCAGAGGAAGATTGTGTGGGGGTAAAATGGTACTGTTTAAAATGACCATAGTGCTTCAGAAACAGCTCATTAACAGAAGGAAATTTGCTATATGAAACCCCTGTCCCTTTATCGCTTTACTTGAAATCAGGCCAACAATAAATAACATTCAGTTTAGATCGGTAATGGAAAAACAGATAGATAGATGATAGATAGATGATAGATAGATAGATGATAGATAGATAGATAGACAGACAGACAGACAGAGATCCCATACACACACACACACACACACACACATATATGGGAGAGGTCAGAACAGTATCGGTGTGTTTTTGTTTGAAACATGTCACCCACATTTATACATGATACACATCTATCTTTTTTCCACCAAAAGATTGTCGTTTAAATAATTTTATTATTTTCCAACACGTAACACCAACACACAGAAACAAACAAAATAGAACATTGAGCTGGAGTACATTTCATTGTTTGTGCTTGAAGTTTCCCTTTTTATATAGTAGTATTTTTTGCACCTATTCTGTTACTTTATATAAACACATATACGAACTAAACATTTTATTTCTATTACTATTTTTATTTGTGCTTTCTAATGGTTATAACATGAGTCACTTAAGGTGCCAATCAATCCATTTGTAAAGTCTTGACCATGTTTTCTCGAAAATGTCTTCTCTTTTGCCTAGTAATAGCAAATTACTAGCAAACGATTGATGGTAGTTATGGCTATGCATTAGTTGTATTGGGAAAAACTGCTTCTGCTTCTTAAACTTTTGCTATGACTCTTGAAAAATATCAGCACTTCACTTTTACATATAGTTTTGATTATTCCTTAGCACTGATTTTTGCAGATCTCCTTTGATCTGTGATGTAGGCATGCATGTTTGCTGTTAAATAGGCAAACTCTCTCTTTGATACTGTTGAATTGAACATGGTATGTGATATTGTGCAAAGTAGTCTGCTTTAAGACCCTTTGAGGAGGGAGAAAGGAAGGAAGGAAGGAAGGAAGGAAGGAAGGAAGGAAGGAAGGAAGGAAGGAAGGAAGGAAGGAAGGAAGGAAGGAAGGAGACACTTAGTAGTACCACGATTTTCTCACTATTCAACAGTCAATCGTTAACGTTATATGACCAAAAAATCATGTAGGAACAGTGCTAGACCAGAGGAGTAATTGGTGCAAGCAGGCATGAAAAGGAATAGGAAACAATGGAAAGTCAAATCTGTTTGGTTTTTTAACAAATAAATCTAGAAATATCCATTTTCATAAAGGGGGAAATCAGCTCAGAAAAAGTTCAGCACAGCCACAAATCCCATAGGACCTGTCTGCTATGGATTTTAGTTTAGCTGTGACCAAATTCAGTTTCATTGCACCTGATGCGATAGAGAGAGAAATGCTCTGGGGAGGAGCTACCTTCCCTGTAATTACCTCTAACAACAGTGAGCCTACATCTTTTTGGCAAAAGACCATAAAATAACTCCTGTAATAGTGAGGGTCAGGGTATTAAGAAGCAGGGGGGGCACAGCCTTATTGGCTTTTCTTTCCCTTGAAATCTGGATCTCAGGTGTCAGATGAGTTTTGCATTGCCATCTCTGCTATTGAAGGCTGGGTGCTGTAAAGAGACCAATGCTGGATAATGATCATCAAGACAGATAGAGGGGAATTCTGTGTCAATGAAAGAAGGTTCTGCCTTCTTGATGACAGGGCTCAATGTGTCACTACAACTCCTGCTGTTGCTGCTCCTGCCTCAGACTGAATGCAAGCTGAATCCTGCCATTTGTGCTATGAATGATCCCCTCCAGACCCGATTTCATTATTATCAGCCAGGGGACCTCATTGTTGGCGGGATGACTTCTCAGTACTTCTCCATGTCTGAGCATGTATCTTTTGAGGAACACCCCAAAACAAAGATAGTTGATGAACCTATGTGAGAATCTCTCTCCCCCCCCCCAGAATATGTTACACTATTTTACAGCCTATTCAAGTAGTAAATACATACACTCGATCAGATATTCTGAAACTGGCATTTTTAAAATATAGATAAATCTGTTCAGGAGTCCTTTTAGGTTTGTGATAAACTGAAGTTCATAGCCACAGTTTACTCCTAAGCAGATTTACATGCTTTTAAGACTACTGAAGTCAGTGGACTGAGACAGGCCTAACTCTGCATAGGATAGAACTGTTACTTTATTTTCTTCCTGTTCATATTACAGTTCATCAGCTACTGTCAAACTGTGTCCCATTTCTTCTTAATGACTTACTGAGGATGCAGATACCCCATATGTCTACTAAATAGCATGCAAAACATATCGTATTATGAAATCAGCACTGTAACACAATAAAAGTATAATCATACAATGCAATGAAATAAAGTTATAAAATGATCACCAGTTCTTAGCCATGATAATTAGATAGATTGGCCATATAAAGAGACATTCAAAGTGTTGGAGAGAACATACATGAATGTTTCACCTCTATGCCCAGCTTGTGAACACCCGGGAACATCTAACTTTTCATTATTAAAATCCCAGGCTGGATGCATCATAGTCAAACATAGAAATACAAGTGCAATATCCATATACTGACTTTCTGTTAACTGTCAGCGCACTCCTAAGCAATGTTACACCCTTCTAAGACCATTGAAGTCCTTGGGCTTGGAAGGGTTTCACTTTGTTTAGGAATACACTGTCTATCACACACTAATGCAAGTGCAAAATAAAACATCTATTCTGAGCACTACAAGAATGCTACAGAAAATAAATTATTTGGAAAATGTAGCAGCCTGAATATGCATTATCAATGTGAGGGAAGTTGGAGTTGTTGCTGAAACCAACGAAGAAGAAGAGTAGGTTTTTATACTCCACTTTACTGTGCCTCGAGGAGTCTCAACACAGCTTACAATTGCTTCCCCTTCCTCTTCCCACAACAGGCACCTTGTGAGATAGGTGGAGCTAAGAGAGTTCTGAGAGAACTTGGGGCTTGCCCAAGGTCACCCAGCAGGCTTCATGGGGAGGAATAGGGGATTAAATCCAGTTCCCAAGGTTAGAGTCTACTGCCCTTAACTGCTATACATACTGGCTCTCAAAGGGGTGGGGGGATATCACAAACCTCTTCTTTGGTTCTCGATAAGCATGTGTTACCTTTCTTCATACTTTAAAAGAAAAGCAAACTGTTCCATTTGCTAAACAGTCGGGTAAGAAAACAATATATTAAAATGGCATGTTTAATTGGAGGCTGTGGTAGAACAATTGAGAAAATGCACAGTCCAAGAGAAATGACAGCTGATGATTCAGCAGTGAAGAGTAGAAAGGGCTTCATGAAGTATGGGGATTTCTTTTTATATATAACATGTCTCTTGTTTTAGTGCAATGACAAAGAACTACCAGCATGTCCTGTCCTTGGCATTTGCTGTGAAAGAGATCAATGAGAATCCCAAAATCGTGCCCAACCTCACCTTGGGGTTCCGTATCTATGACAGCCACTTTGATGCAAGGATAACTTATCAGAACACCTTGAACCTTCTCTTTCATCAGAATAGGACTATCCCCAACTATGAATGTGACACAAAGAGGAATCCAGTAGCTGTCATTGGGGGACTTGGTTCTGAAACCTCCGGCCACATGGCCTCTATTTTAGGCATGTACAAGATCCCACAGGTATGATGATGCGTGCTCCAATTATTCCTGTTTACTAAAATACTTACAGTTTTTTGGTAACAGTCCCTGACATTGTCCTTATTTTGTCTCGTGTACCTGGACAATAGTGACTGAGCAGAAAAGAATGAAGGAGACGGGAGGCTGTGATAGAGATTCTTATGTGGACAGATAATGCAGCTCCCATATTGCGATTTGTGATATTGGAGAGGGTGGGGTGAGTTTGCAGAGAAAGAAGGTTTCAGAGCTGCATTTCCTCGTACGTCGGGAGGGGGGAGAAAGAAATGAATAAAAGCATTGTTTGCTTATTTGGAATAAGAATCAGTAGCTCACCACAAGCAATGTACACTAAGAAAGCATCCAGTCTTGTACAAGAACCAATACAAAGAGACAGAGAAAGAGCAAAGAACATGTATGAAAAAACTGAGAAAAGGCCATCTGCCACAGAAGAAAGCTGAACAAGTAATGTTGTGCCCTTTTAAAACAATGGCTACAATTCAAATGCTGATGTAAATGAATAAATGATGGGGGAAATATGACGCTTAGAAGGCATATTCCCTGTGCACACATACATACACATACAATTGTGTATCAGTCAGGGTTATATAGCATAAGATATTAAATTTCTAGATTTGGACCATGGTAAAGGAAATACACAGGTCTATGTCCCAACATGGAAATGGACCTAACATAAGAACATAAGAGATGCCAATGTTGGATCAGGCCAAAGGCCCATCCAGTCCAACACTCTGTATCCCACAGTGGCCAGAAATACCAGTGCCATGAGAAGGTCCACCGGTGGGGCCAGGACATTAGAAGGCCTCCCACTGTTGACCCCCCCAAGCACCAAGAAGACAGAGCATCACTTGCCCCAGAGCCCCTATCTATACCTTGTGGCTAATAGCCACTGATGGACCTCTGCTCCATATGCTTATCTAATTCCCTTTTTAAGCCGTCCATGCTTATAGCAACCACCACTTCCTGTGGCAGTGAATTCCAAGTGTTAATCACTCTTTGGGTGAAGAAGTACTTCCTTTTATCCGTTCTAACCCGACCGCTCAGCAATTTCATGGAGTGCCCACGAGTTCTTGTATTGTGAGAAAGGGAGAAAAGTACCTCTTTCTCTACCTGCTCTTTCCCATGCATAATCTTATAAACCTCTATCATGTCACCCCCTCAGTCGTCGTTTCTCCAAGCTAAAGAGCCCTAAGCACCTTAACCTTTCCTCATAGGGAAAATGTTCCAACCCTTTTATCATCCGAGTTGCTGTTTTCTGCACTTTTTCCAAAGCTATAATATCCTTTTTAAGGTGTGGTGACCAGAACTGTACACAGTATTCCAAATGAGGTCTCACCATTGATTTATATAGGGGCATTATGATATTGGCGGATCTCCATGACCTTTATCGAATTGTCTCTCAGCTGATTCAATGCTGCACTGTTCTTTTGAGGCTAAGACCACATGGAAGAGCACAGAAACCAACCCATGTTCCGGAGACACAAATGTGATAGACAAAATCAGCATTACAATTAAGCAACAGTTTGTTTATCTCCAAATGTGGCACCTCCACCTCAGTAATCTGAAATATCTGCTTTTACTTAGGTAACATATTGCTTATACGATCCAGCAGCACATGATAAAACTCAACAATTATATCGAGTTGTGCTCAATGAATTATATCTGTACAGAAGCATCATCCAGCTTCTTCAGCATTTTCACTGGAATTGGGTTGGGATCATTGCCAAGAATGATGACAAAGGAGAAAAGTTTGTGCAGACTATGGAACACATGCTTTCCCAGAACGGAATCTGTGCTGCCTTCATAGACAGAATTCCAAGCCAGAGTAGCATCTGGGGCACTCTTGATTTGTTAGACATCTTCCAGAATATGACCTTTGCTCAAAACAAGACAGGTGTCAATGTGTTTATTGTAAGTGCGGACTCTCACAGCATGCTATGTTTGCAAGTGGGACTGAGTATGATTGAACCAGATGCGATGGCACCAATACAGAAAGTGTGGGTTATGACAGCTCATTGGGAATTCTCCTCAGAGACATTTCACAGACACATTGATATCCAGATCTTCTATGGTGCCTTATCCTTTGCAGTTCACTCCAATGAGGTTCACGGATTCCAACATTTCCTTCAGAGCCTGGATCCTCGCTCTAGAGAGGATGGTTTTATCAAGATCTTCTGGGAACAGTCATTCAACTGTTTATTTCCAGATACTGATGTGGGTAAAGAGAGCACTAATACTTGCACTGGGGAAGAGAAGCTTGAGAGTCTTCCTGGGCCCTTTTTTGAAATGCACATGACCAGCCAAAGCTACAGCATTTACAATGCTGCCTATGCTGTGGCATATGCTTTACATGCCATGCATTTGTCTAGAAGCAAACACAGAGCAATGGAAGGTAGAGACAATCTGGAGTCTTTTAAACCAGAACAATTTCAGGTAATACTTCAACAAGCAGAAACCCTTTTAACCATAAACAAACAAAAGTTTTGCCCCATGGTGTTCCGTCTGCTCTTCCTTGGGCTTGCCCTTTTCATGGACTCTTCCAACTCTTTCATCTTCCCAATAATTTAAGATGCCACAAATGATGTGTCCTATCCTAATAGAAGAATATTGTTCTTGGGAAATTTGATCTTCCAGCTGTTACCGGTTACATTGTCTAGTTGAGCACGGGGCAAATTCATCTGGGTGTGGTGTGGATCTCTTCAGTTTTCCCTGTGGTTGGAATCCTGTTGTTTAGAAGCTATAGCAACTTCCCTCTTTCAATAACTTTCAATAATGCCTATACATCTCTCCATATATTTGCTAACCAGACCCCCCCCCCCAAAGCATACCATCCAAGTACTAACCAGGGCTGACCCTGTTAGTTTAGCCTCAAAAAAATCACAAGATTGGGTTACTGTGGGCTATGCAAGTCAGGGTGCATCCTTATCTGGATTGGTAACATTTAAACTGCAGTGTGGAGAAAAAATAACTGATGTACTATCTAATACAGATCCCTGTTACCTATAAGTTACCGGTAACCATGAAAATCCAAGGAAAGCCATGGCTAACCTAACATATAATTTTAAAGACGGTTTTTAAAATAAAATGCTCTTAATTCCAGAACATCCAGGTTTTTTAATTGTCGTGGTTTACAGTTTTAAAGTTTGTTTTTTATTATCTTTTTTCCTTCTGTCTGATAGCTTGTAATTCCTTTTGCTAAAAAGCAATCAAGACTTCCTTTATTTTGGAAGTATAGAGAAGAAACAGTTGGCAGGGGATACATTAGGTTTCTACCTCCAACACACTCTCCCTCCCTCCCTTCCTTTTTGGTGTAGTGGTTAAGAGAGGTGGACTCTAATCTGGACAACCAGGGCCTCGGCCACACGGGCAGGAAAATGCGGGGGGGGGCGTGGCTGTTTGCCCCAGAACAAACTAACGTGCGACTGCGTGACTAGGCTTCGGGCTGAGGTCCCGTGGAGCTCCTGTGGTTAGGGGGGAGGTGCCGATCACACACGGGGCAAAGAAGCAGAGCGGCGCAGCAAACGGGGTTGTGTTTTGTTTTAAAAACTTAAATGTGTGCATGCTCCATTGGGTGCTTGTACGCATCCGTGGAGACTTGGGGGAAAAAACCTTTTTGCGCGGGGACATGGGCGGGCGCCAGAACTACCACCTGAAACCCGATCAGACACCCACCCTTGCCCCGTGGTTTCTGGAAACTAGTACCTCCGAGGTACTAGTTTTTTACCCCGCATCTTCGGCTGGAAGCCTCGGGTGTGCCACGGGAGCTCTATGCTTCCCAGATGTAGTGGTGAGATCACGCCCGGAAAATCCGCCTATCTTCCGTCTCTCTAGCGTGCCTAATGCTCCGTGTGACCAGAGCCCAGGTTTGATTTTCCACTCCTCCACATGCAGCCAGCTGGGTGACCCTGGGTCAGCCACAGTTCTTTCAGATCTATTCTCTCAAGAGCAGTTCACTCAGAACTCTCTCAGCCCCACCTTCCTCACAGGGTGTCTGTTATGGGGAGAGGAAAGGGAGGACATTGTATGCAGCTCTGAGTAAGCAGCTCTGAGATAACCACTACTACTACTACTACTACTACTACTTCTCCTCCCTGTCTTCCACTGAATTGTGCTGTCTTCTGCCTACTCAATACTGCCTATCTTTGAAATTGTCCCAGTGATGGCCTTACTTTGCCTTTAAGGAAAAGCAGACAAAGAACTACAAAGAATAGCTTGCTTGAGTATTAACCCACCAGGAAGGATCAAGATCCTCAATTCATTGTTTCCTATGTATCACTTCCATGCCATTTGCCTTAATTTCTTTCATTTTAGCTTCACCCTTTCCTGAGAAGAATCTCATTTAACAACAGTGCAGGGGACAAGGTGTCTTTTAATGAGAATGGTGAAGTAGAAGCTGGATTTGATATTGTCAACTGGATTACTTTCCCAAACCAATCCTTTTTAAGAGTGAAGGTAGGAAGAATGGACCCTAAAGCTCCAGAGGGCAGAGAATTCTCCATTAATGAGACCATCATCACTTGGCACAGCAGATTTAATCAGGTAGGGCCAGTGTGGGTTTTTTTAGGGAACAACAAAACTAACTTGGGCATATGGAACAAAATTTGAGTCCAGCAGCACCTTAAAGGACAATGATCTTTTCCAGCGACAAGCTTTCAGGAGTCAAAGTTCACTTCATCAGACACAAATGGAAAGAAGACCCATTGGCCCTTATATCCAGATCAGAAGGTGGGAGGGATGTTACACAGAAGGAGACAGTGGCAAACTACCTTTGAACATCTCTTGCCTTGAAAACACTAAGGGGTCACCATAAGTGATGTAACTTGATGGCACTTTCCAGCAAAGCTGAATTTAGTAATTTTGCCTTGGTTCTTTTAGTGTATAATACACAAACCCATGTTTTAGCACCTCTTTTTGAGGATCAGGAACCAGTAGGTAGAGCAGTAACAAGGCTTGTTTTGATATTCTTCCACCTCTGCCACTCTAGGTGAGCTAATGGATGGGCTGGCCCTTCCTCTGACAGTGAAATCATCATGACTTATTTATTCTTTGTATACAGCAGTGTTGCTCTGCAGTGGAACAGCTAATTCTGTATCTAGTAGCGCCTTAGAGACCAACAAGATTTTGGAGGTATGAGCTTTCAAGAGTCAAAGCCCTCTTTCTCAGATACCTTCTGGGAGATTTGACTCTCAAAATCTCATACCTCCAAAAGCTCATAAACAATTCCAGAACCCCATCTTGAAATTCATGGTTAAGCAACTTTTGGAGCACCGTTATTTTTTAGTGAATTGTATATATTGTATTTTATATTGTTTTTATATTGTCTTATTGTTTTAACCTTGGCATTTATGCCTCTTGTGAGCCGCCCTGAGCCTTCGGGGAGGGCGGGATATAAATTCAAAGATAAATAAATAAATAAAATAAAAATACCCCCCAAATCTTGTTGGTCTCTGAGGTGCTACTGGACTTGAAACTAGGTGTTATGCCTTGTGTGAAGCAGTGCTTCATGTCTGTCTTCAGCCTATCTATAGTCCATGAACTGACTCTAAGTTCTAGTATTATGTAAAGGGAGAGAAGGTTCACTTTGTCCATACTAGAAGGGGTCTTAGACGCTCTTTATTTGTTTTTCAGAAGAATATTACAACAACAGTTTAAACTTTTGGGTGATATTTTCCTGCCATTTTTCCTCTTCAAAAATGTGGAGCGGCTAGAACTGTACTTAGACTTGTAAATGTGACTATGATGTAGATTTCTATAGAAGCTTTACAATTCTAGTCATGTTATTGTCAGGTAGCCCTGTCATAGACCTGGAATGTGGAGGGGTGCCTTCCTCCGTGTTCTCAGCTCTTCCTTTTCCAGCTTCTGTGCGCTATCTATGCTTAGACCTTGTTGTCTCCAGCTGCTTCCCTGCCTGGGAATGAAACGGCTTTTTCACTGTTCCCGCTTGCTAGCTTGCTATCCGCATGCGCGAACAATAATAATTGGCTTCAGCTCATTGAAGGGGATGTTTAATTTTACTATAAGTCAGAGGCCATTATATTGCCGGCTATTCTTGACACAAGCTGTATACGAGATCATTAGGACTGGATCCATCAATAAACACTTAACTTCTTATGAAGCCTGGTGTGGTGTGACCTGACTAAAGACTTTGACAGTTATTAGCAGTTTGTGCCTTTCTCATTCCTAGCATCTGATTTAACAATAATAATTGGCTCCAGCTCATTGAAGGGGATGTTTAATTTTACTATAAGTCAGAGGCCATTATATTGCCGGCTATTCTTGACACAAGCTGTATACGAGATCATTAGGACTGGAGCCAACAATAAACACTTAACTTCTTATGAAGTCTGGTGTGGTGTGACCTGACTAAAGACTTTGACAGTTATTAGCATTTTGTGCCTTTCTCATTCCTAGCACCTGATTTGAACCCAGAGTCTGTTTTCCTTAGAGCAGTCATGCAGCCAGGAGGGCCTCTCCCTGTCAACTCAATTCCCAGTCAGGAACATCTGTAAGGAGATGTTCCTTTATCTAGTCGGATCCCATGCCATGTATGGTTCTAAAGGACAAAAACAAGCACCTTAAAATGGGCTCAGAAGGGGATCAGTAGCCAGTGTAATTGCTGAAGTCTCAGGGTGACAGGCTCCCGGTAACTGCCCCCGACCAGCAGTCAGTCTTCAGCTGCAGCTTCTGAATGCTCTTCAAGGGTAGCCCCAAGTACAGTGCAATGCAATAGTCCAGTCTTGATCTGATGGGCACAGCTGACTCATCAGCTGAAACTGGATAAAAGCACACCAAACCACCACAGCCATCTGGTTTTCTAATGTGACTGTTGAGCAGCACTCTCAAGCTGCAACACAGGCTTCTCAAGGGCAGTATAATCCTGTCCAAGATAGGAGAGATCTGAAATCACTGGTCTGCTTTTCTACTAATCCAGAGTACCTCTGTGGTCAGCTTGTTCACACTTACCCAGCACATTATTAACCCCAAGCACTGGTAAAGAACATCAATACCATTCTTGGAATTAGGTGGAAAAGAAATATAGAGGTGAGTATCATACACATATTGATGACACTGCAGTCCAGACGTCCTGATGACCCCTCCCTGTAGCTTCATATAGACATTAAATTGCAAGGGAGCCAAGATCAAGCCTTACAGAATCCCCCAAGTCAATGGCTTGGATGCAAATGCAGCCAGGAATCCCACAGAATCACTTTCTGACCACCACCACCCCGAGACACTCAAACCAATGTAATATGGTGCTCCTTAGTACTAGCACAGAGAGGCGATTCAGTAGGATATCATGTACAATGGTAACAAAGACCACTGAGAAATTCATCAGGACTAGCAAGGTCACATGCCCCTTCTCTGGTTCTCAGTAGAGGTCATCAATCAAGGCAACCCAAGCAGTGTCTGTTCCAAATCCTGGTTTCAAGCCAGATTGAAATGGTCCAGAATATCAGGCTTTTACAAGAGACCCTCCAGCTGAGAATCAACCACCCACTCTAACCCCTTGTCCAAGACCTGAAGATTGGAAACTGGCTAGAAGTTCTCCAACATGGTAGGGCATGTGGAAGGTTTTTTATCAGAACAGGGCTAATCACTGCTTCTTTGAGCGCAACTCCTGCTCTCAAGGAAGTATTTGCCACTATCCTGACCCGCACAGCCAGTCCCCCTCTGGCAGCTTTTACCAGCAAGGTAGGGCACAGGTTGAGAGCACAACTGGCGATTCTCACTTCCCAAAGATTTGGTCCACATCCTTGGGCAATAACATTCAGACTGTGCTTTCTTTTCCATGGACAGGTTGTGCCTCGTGCTGTGTGCAATGACAACTGCCATCCAGGCTACAGCAAAGAAAGGAAAGAGGGCAAGCCATTTTGCTGCTACGGTTGTACTAAATGCTCAAAAGGAAAATTTTCAAACTATAAAGGTTAGAAATATTGTATTATTAAGCATATAAGGAGAGTGTGGCAGAACAACCCCATGGACCTATGGGCACAATGCCATCCTGCCTTCAGACATGTCTAGGAACAAGCAGCCATCAAGGTCTCTACCTGGCAATGTGCCACTCTCCCAGCTTTCCTGACACACAGAGGGATTTTTTCCTCTTCCTCTTTTGGTACACCACTGCCACCACCTGGCCTTTGTAGGAATTATGCGCTGAGAGGATTGGGGCTCCCAACATTCCTTATCTGTGTTGCCATTCTAAGGCCCAATCTTGTGACAGTGTTTCCTACTACCCTGCATCTGCTTACTGCAGGGACAGCCTATTTGCCAGTTTGGTGTAGTGGTTAAGTGCATGGACTCTAATCTGGGAGAACCGGGTTTGATTCCCCCCCCCTCCACTTGCACCTGGCTGGATGACCTTGGGCAAGCCGTAGTTCTGATAAGAGCTGTTCTTGGAAAAGAGCAGTTTCTGTCAGATCTCTCTCAGCCCCACCTACCTCACAGGATGTCTGTTGTGGGGAGGGGAAGGAAAATGAGTTTGTAAGCCACTCTAATACTCCTTTGGGTAGTGAAGGGTGTGGTATAAAACCAATCTCTTCTTCTTCTCTTCTTCTTCTATTTCATTTGTGCACCACTAGGGGTTAGGCACTTAATGATTGACTTCCCCCCTTTCTGGTTTGCTCCAATTTTAAATGGCATTTTGAATTAGGACTATGTGGTACAAACATTTTAAAAAATAAACTTTTAGGGGGGAATGTCCACATGTGCACCCTTAGTGCACCAACAGATGGAGTAAGGGATCCGCAAAGAAAGGTGTAAACATGCAGTTCCTCTGTCCCTCACTCTGTACATGCCCCAGCTGTACTTATTCTAAAGCAGACTCCTTAATTTAAAAATTACAGTATTCTAATAGCTTCCCATGACTTTAGTGTGTCTGTTCAGACAAGCAGCTCTCCTCATGGCAATGACAGCCTTCAACAGGAGCCCAGATGTAAGAGTCCTTCTTCCTAGACAGAATCAATGAAAGAGGATTTTCTTTCCATTCCTAGGGGTTTTATTATCTCTGTTTGTCCACCTCCTTGTGGGCCAAAGCCTTTTCTGAAGTCTCCAGAAAGACACATTCTAGCATCTTAAACATCACACATCTCTCTTTCCGGTTAAGTGTCCTTGTCTCCAGATGGAGGAATGAGCTGACCATCTCATTGTCTTTGGCCTGTGAGTCTATTAGTATTTCTAAAGCCTGGCTTAGTCATTGATGGAGAGCAACTGATCTGCCTTCCCTCTTGTCCTGCCTGTTCTCTGTCAAGAGAGAAAGAATAATAATAATAAAAAGAATTAAAATAAAGTTGAAGGTTTTGGCACAGTAATATCCATTTTGGTACAGTAAGATGCATTTCTCCAAAGGGAGACTGAGATTAAATGGGAGGCGAGGAACCCTGATAAATAGCCAACAAACCTCTTACTTGCTTCTCAGTGATAGCTTCCCCCAAAACACACCTCCGAGTGCTACTGCATGCACCTCTTAAACAGTGGAGTGACCCTTTTTTCATTTTTTTGTCTAGATCAGTTCACATCACTACAAAATTGAACCAATGTGAAGTAGAGGTTAAAGTATTAGATTAGGATCTCAGCAATCTAGATAAGGATCGGAAAGACCCCACCAAGGAATCTTACTGAGTGACCTTGGAATAGCCACTCTCTGTCACCTTTCCAGCCTCACAGGTTGTTTTCAGAGGGTAGCTATGGTGGTCTGCAGAAGAAGAGTCCAGTAACACCTTAGAGCTAGATAAAAGTCCAGTAACACCTTAGAGACCAAGAACATTATTGGTATATGAGCCTTTGAGAGTCAAAGCTTGGATGAAAAGAGCTTGGACACTCAAAAGATTGTACCCCCAAAACCTTATTTGTCCTTAAAGTGCTACTGGACTCTAATCTAGCTGTTCTACCTCACAGGGGTTGTGAAGAAAAAAATGAGGGAGGGGAGAATGACAGAAGGAGCTATGGGTCCCTACAGGGAAGGAAACTGACAACTATTTAAATAAATAAAATTCTGACATTTACATATGGCATACAAATATAAACCCCCAGGTTTCTATAGTTTTCATGACATATCAACTATTCATACCATATAGTACCATTGCCAAGATCTTCCAAGCATATATATTATGCATAGTAAAGAGATCTCTTAATAGACTTCAAAATCAGTTGTGTTTAAAGAACTGAAATAGCTTGTTTTGTTTTGTTTAAGATATGAATGCATGTTTCCAGTGCCCAGATGCTCAGTTTTCAAACAAGGAACAAAATGGATGTCTCCCAAAGCGTCTCAATTTCCTCTCTTTTGATGGACCTCTGGGTGTCAGTTTAGCCCTTTTGGCTCTCTTTCTTTCTCTGACCACAGCCGTGATACTTGGAATTTTCATCAAGCACCGGAATACTCCCATTGTCAAGGCCAACAATCGGAACCTCTCCTATTTTCTTCTTCTTGCTCTCTTGCTCTGCTTCCTTTGCTCCTTACTATTCATTGGCCGGCCTCAACCACTCACCTGCTTTCTACGTCAAACTGCTTTTGGTATTGTCTTTTCAGTGGCTGTTTCTTCTGTGTTGGCCAAAACCATCACTGTGGTACTGGCATTCATAGCCACCAAACCGGGATCCAAAATGAGAAAATGGGTGGGGACAAGGTTTGCAAACTCTGTTGTTCTCTGCTGCTCCTTTACTCAAGCAGGTATTTGCATGGCATGGCTGTGGACTGCCCCTCCTTTCCCAGATGTTGACATGCACTCTTTGGCTGAAGAAATCATACTGGAATGCAATGAAGGATCAACCCAGATGTTCTATTGTGTTCTGGGCTACATGGGATTTCTGGCTCTTGCAAGCTTTATTATGGCTTTCCTGGGGAGAAAACTTCCTGACACTTTTAATGAAGCCAAGTTTATCACTTTCAGCATGTTGGTATTTTGCAGTGTTTGGGTTTCTTTTGTTCCAACTTATCTAAGTACTAAAGGAAAATACATGGTGGCTGTGGAGATTTTCTCCATCTTGGCCTCCAGTGCTGGGTTACTGGGTTGTATCTTTTGTCCAAAATGTTACATTATTATCCTAAGGCCTGAACTAAATAAAAAGGATCAGCTAATAAGACGAAATTACTAGATGCCTAAGATGGGGTGATTCGGAATTAAAATTATGCCTCAACACTGGTAAAGCTAGACAGAATGCAATTTGATTAGTGCCTGGAAACACTCATGTACAGAACTTTGTTGTCCACAAAATAAAGTATTTTAATGAAAAAATAGCTTATAAGATTAATTTCTACATAAGTTAGTGGATATTTCAAGCAAAATCTTTGAAACTTATACTATTTTCTCTTCAAGATATGCTGAAAATTTAAAAAACCCTCATCTGTCTGATTTCTATTACTTTTTCTAAATTGAGACACTCAGTCATTCCAAATTTTTTTTGGGAAAAGGCTTGGGAAGAGGGCTAACATCTTCCTCTCCCAAAAACAAGCCCAAATTCAGTTCCTTCATTTTTTGCTGATGATTTCATCTTAAAAAATATGTGGTAGAACGTGAACTTTGGATTTTCTAAATATTCTCTGTCCTTGTCCTCTCCCTCAAAAAGTAAGATTTCAAGAGATTTCCCACAGGATAAAAAAACTATCCCTCTAAGACAGGGCTCATATAGATTCTTTGTTATTTGTTTCTTGGTAACCCAGCAGTTCCAAAGTCTTAAACAATTAATGTCCATTAGCTTCCTGTTTGCACCCTGTCCTGGCTGATGCTTCCCATCCAATAGCCTCCACCTCACTTTATTTACAACCTAAATTACATTGACTGGTCATTCTGAGTCATCTATCAAAATAATAGACGGTAACTATTGAACCATCTCAAATGTTCCATTCTTCAGTAAGATGATTAAATAGGTGGTGGTTGGATAACTGAAAACATTCCTGGATGAACTGGATTGTTTGGACCCTTTCTAATTCTGGTTTCAGGCATGGTTATTGGAATAAAACAGCCTTGGTTGATGGAGTTCACTAGGAAATGGACTGCTCAGTGGCTTTTGATTCCATTGATCATAATACCCTTCCAGACTGCCCTTCTGGGCTAGGACTGTGAGGCAACATTTTGTGATAATTCCAATCCTTACATGGAGGGTAAGTGTCAGAATTGTGGCTCTGGGGGGGATTGCTGCTCAGCCCCTTGGTCTTTGGCCTTGGGGGTTTCATAAGGCTTCATCTTGTCCCCTATACTTTTCAATATCTACATGAAAACTTCTGGATGAGGTCACCTGTAGATTTGGGCTGGATTGTCCCCCATATGAAGATGACATTCATCTCCATCTCATGCTTCAAACTGATCCCAGGAAGGCTGCAGAAAGTCTGGAGGCAGTTTTGGAATGAATAAACTGAACCTTAATCCTGACAAGAAGGAAGTTCTCCTGGTGTACAGAAGGTCTGACCCAGAATTTCAGGTGTCACTCCCCTTGAAAGAAGAGGTCCTTAATCTGGAGGTGCTCTTGAATCCAGACCTACTGCTAGTTAAGCAGGTGACAGCTGTGGCCAGGAGTGCCTTTTACCAGCTTCAACCAGTTAGCTAGCTGCAGCCTTTCCTGGGCAGAAAAAACTATCCACTGTAGTGCATGCCATGGGTACGTCTAGATTAGGTTACTGCAATCTGCTCTATGTGGGGCTTCTCTTCAAAAATGTTCAGAAACTTCAGTTGGTACAGAATATTGTAGCCAGAATGTTGACTGGAGTGAGTCATAGGGACCATATCACTCCCGTCTTGGCCCATCTTCACTGACTCCCTATTTGTTTCCAAGCACAATTCAAGGTGTTGGTCTTGATCTTCAGTGCCATGTATGGTTTGGGACCAACATCCATGAACAACGGCATATTCCCTTATAAACCTGCCTGACCAACAGAGGCCCTGCTTTGGGTGGTCCCCGTCCTAAGGTAAAGGAGGTGGCAACCTGGGAAAGGGTCTTCTTGGTTATGGCACCAAAGCTCTGGAACTTTCTCCTCAGGGAAATAAGGCTGCCCCTTTCTGTTGCCATCTTCTGCCAGTGGGTGACAACTCCCCCCCCCCTACCATTTGGCATTCCATCATTGATCCTCTGGTTTTAAGTGCTTTAGTGATGTGTGCTTGGGGGGATTGATTTTAATGGTTTAAAATGTTATTTCATTGTGTGTGTTTTAAATGTTTAGCTACCCTTGCAGGGCCCTTGTAAAGTAGAAGGGTGAGATACTAATTTTGTAAATAACTAATAAATGTTAATGACAACACTGGCAACCAATATCTGTGAAACAAAATCTTTGTCTTGGGTGCACATGCAGAAATAGTTACCCAGTAAGCAAAGACTGTGAAAAAAATCATCTACATCTTACATAAATGATAATTACTAATTGAGACTGGGAGAAGAGCAAGCTCCCTTTTGAGGAAATCATTAAGCTTACTAAAAGTGGGTGAAGCACAAACATGATCCTAAACAGCTTCAAAGATCTTACAAGCAGTATTGGATTTATTCTGTCAGAAGTTAATATGTCACTGAAGAGTTAGGTGTCAGTTATTTTTCCCCTATACTAGCTGCTTCTCATGTTCAGTTATGCTTTGAATAACAAAGTATTTTGGGAAGAAGATACAACCCAATAAGCTACCACTAGAGGCCAAGTTAGAGAAGATCGCCACAGTCATGGTATATTTCCCCTTGGTGCTTGGATAGGTTGGGACAAAGGATATCCAGACACTACAGAATACCAGCATGCTGAATGTGAGCAGCTGGTCTTCATTAAACATATCAGGTAACTTTCATGCCAGAAAGGCCATGGTGAAAATAATGCTAGCCAGAAGCCCCATAAAGCCCAGTACAGTGTAGAACATGATGTCTGAGCTTTCATGATCAACCTGGGAGAGAATGTCAAACTCAGGAAAAGGAGGGGATGCAGTTGCCAACTAACAGTGGGATATTATCTTGCTTTTAAATGCTAGTTCAGTGTTGTGAATAAAGGGAAAATGGGCAAGAGATTTTTGTGAGTTATAAGGATGGAAGTCTGAGTTGGCATCCCAGATACCGGCAGAGTATGGGGATGATACACTTCACTGGATTGAGAGGGTTGTTTACAACCTCAAGGGAAAACATGGTAGTTCTTTGATGTGTTTAACAATAGAAGAAGAAGAAGAGTTGGATTTACACCTCACACTTACACTTTATAATCTCCTTCCCTTCCCCTCCCCACAGCCTGCAGGGAGGTGGGGCTGAGAGAGTTCTGAGAGAGCCGTGAGTGGCCCAAGGTTGCCAAGCAAGGTTTATGTGGAGGAGGACTGGGAAATCAAACCTGGTTCTCCAGATTAGAGTCTGCTGCTCTTAATCACTACACCAAACTGACTCCCATGTTCTGGCAGGGACCATATTTCTGGTAGGATTGAGACCAGGGAACTGGCATCAGCATAGCATCAGAATAGGCCTAGGGAAAATAGGTGCTGCAGCTGTAGTCTATCAGAATTCTATCATCCCAAGCTCAATGCCCCATCTAGGTCTTTGTCAAAAAAGAAGTATTCCTCCCTCTGTCAGCAGGGGTGTGTGTGTTAATTTGAAGAAACTAATTTTAAAGGCTGGAAAAGGCTACAGCAATCATAATTGGCTTGCATAATTTAATGGTTCCATGCAACAATATCACAATTCTGTCTGAAGTTCATATAATTGGTTGTAGTGATTGGTAACAATTGGAAATAAATGATGGCTAGGAGTATCTTATCCAGGGAGCTGTAAAATTGGATCCATTTGTCCAATTCTCTTGAAACTTGAGGATCATTAGTCGAGATGGGGAATTAATCTACTGAGATCTTGGTTCCATTTGGTGAGAAAGCAGTTATTTCAAACAATCTTCCATTTCTCTCCATTTTCTCCCACAGGAAATATGTGAAAGACATCTGGTCCAACATGACTTTCCTATTTGATAAACACACTCCTGACATATAATGAAAATAATATTCTTGCCTTTTCAGAAAATATATGGAATTAAAATGATCCCCCCAAGCATACATCCCTGAAAGAAACTGGGTGTGTGTGTGGCAAATCAGGGTGCATTCTTGCTTTGATATTTGGAATAAGGGTGCATGAAAAAATTGGATAATGGCAAGAGAGAGATCAACCATGTTTGTTTCAATACTTCTGGTGCATCAGTGCCACACAGCTTGCAATTCTTTGGGGAGCTGAGTGTGAAACTTGCAATTATCCCCGGGCACAGGTGTTCATTCTCAATGTTATCAGTGGCCACAGGATGCTTCTGAGGCCACAAGCATGGTCAGCATCACAAAGAAGCTTATATAAAATACTCTCAGGGGCATCTAGATTGAGAAAAATGACTGAGTCCATGGAGGGTAATAAAGACTTCAGGAATGGGATTATAACTTGGGCTGATCCAGCATAATACAGAATTTGAGAAAAACCATAAATAAGGGAATTTGTGTCCATAGCATCATATTTTTCCCATCAAGATGACAGAATCATCCTTCTTGTTACTGCTTTTGATTCCAGTCCTGCTGCCTCAAACAGATCTCAAACTGCACCCTGTAATGTGCAGAATGAACAACCCCATCCACATCGAGCGCCAGTATTATCAGACAGGGGACCTCCTTATTGGTGCCATCACTTCTCAGATCTTCTCTCTTTCCTATGCTCCTGTTCTTTTTAAGGAGACTCCCCAGGCTGTGCCAATTGAAGAGCATTTGTAAGGAAGTCATTTTGCTGTCTTAGAAATAAATCAGATTCTTGGAATATACCATTTACAGGAGTATGTTCCTGAAATTAATCTGAAAGAGATATTCTATATTCCAAAGTATAAATTTGGTATCAGAATTCAGAACTCAATTCTTTATTCCAAAGTAGAATATAGAAGGGCTTTTATGCTTGTATGCCTGAATGCCCTACCCTCACAAGCGATGGTAGGAAGATACTCACATGACTGTGCAATTGTGAGAGCAAGAAGATTGATGCTGTCGACCATATCTTCTTTGGCTGTCCTAAATTCTCAGAACTAAGAGCTGAATTGATCTCCCAATTTTTTAATCAGACCTCTCTTTTTTCCAAAAGCTAAATCATCCTGGCTACTCAAAGACAAAAGTTGTCTTCTTGGACAACTTTTAGGTTCCATGGGATGAGGGTTTGCTGTTTAAGACTTAGGCTGTAAAAATAATAATAAGTAAAAGGAAAAAGAATTTGGTATCAGAATTCAAAATGAAATTTTGACAAGGTTTTGTAGCAGCAATCTGATTAATGGAATGTGCTCTGATTTTATGTAAGAGAGGATAAACATTGGCGAATTGCTTTCCAAGGTATATACTGTCCAAGGTTGACATCAAATAGTGGTGAGTTTTGATTCACTGCGTACCTTCACACCAAGATAGCATTTGCTGATCGTTCAGCATAATCTGGGAGCAAGAAGTAGGAGCTGATGAAAGCAGGAAGTTCATGAAGGTAGAACATCTCCCTTATGCTATTTTTTAAAATCTTGTTTTAGGATCGTGCCAAAGAATTACCAGCACATTCTATCCTTGGTATTTGCTGTGAAAGAGATCAATGAAAACCCCAACATCTTACCCAACCACACTTTGGGGCTCCACGTTTATGAAAGCTACTTCAATGCAAGGATAACATATCAGAACACCTTGAACCTTGTCTTCAGTCAGAATTGGACTGTCCTAAATTACAAATGTGGCAGTAAGAACCTGATAGCAGTTATAGGGGGGCTCAGCTCTGACATTACTCTCTACATGGCCACCATCTTAGGCATCTACAAGATTCCCCAGGTCAGAGGAGAGTGGTGGGAGTGAAGCATGTGGTTAAAAAGCAGGAGTTTGTGTGGGGATTTGAAATGACAACAAATACAAATTTAAATGATGCATTACTTATTTTTTCATGGTTAACAGAGTTAGATGGAAAGAGAGGGAGTAGTGAATGGAAACCGAAGGAAAGAATGAGAACAGTGAAGATTAAAGATAATGAAATCAAGATGCATTTTTTTCCCTCAGTGGTCAAGCAAACGTATTTGCCATTTAAGGAAACGTTTTATGTCATCAGACTATGAAAGATTTTGTCACAATCCATCGGTTTAGACTTTAAACTTACACAAGAAACTTCTTGTGTGCTTTTTCTCATATAACAAGACTAATATTGATACATTTATGAGACATAATACCATGAAAGAAGAAAGTCAGGGTTGTTTCATGCAGAGGGCAAAACTCCAAGTAACCAGTTCAATCTTTCCCTTTATAGTGTAAAGATTTGTTTCATTTATACTCCTCCTTTCATCCCTAGGGGGGCCTAAAGCGGCGTACATTGTTCTTCTCCCCTCCATTTTACCTTTACAGCAACCCTATGAGGCAGGTTAGGTTGAGAGTGTGTGACTGGCCCAAGGTCACCCAGCAAGCTTCCATGGCAGAGAGGAGTTTTGAACTGGGATTCCCCAGATCCTAGTCCCATGCTGTAAACACTACACGTTACTGTCTCTGTAATTTATTTTAGTAAAACTAAAATAGGTAAGCCATGTTTGATTTCACAGTTTAAATCTGGATGTTATATTTCACTGATATGTCAAAATAAGAGCCAGTGTGTAAGGCAAAAGAGCACTTAATTTAGATTTGGGAACAAAATGGATAACTCTGGACTGCTCCCTATGTCACAAGTGATCCATATTCATGGGTGTCTTGTGATGCTCAAACTGGGGGGGGGGGGAGACCAGCTTCTTGGACAACAGCCAGGGCACAGATCTGACAGATAGAATTAGAGTTATGACTAAGCCATGATAGTTTCAGTTAGGTCATCAAGTTAGTTTGCATTTATTTATTTCCTTACTTATTTTATTTATAGCTTACATTTCACACTGAGGCTTATCAGATGCAGTGAGCTCTTGCGGAAATAATTTGTGTTAGTCCTTAAGGCGTATCGTACTCCTATTTTATTTAACTAAGTATGTATTTGACTATTCTGAACATATGCCACTATCACTTTCCTGGTGACAATTTCTTTATTCATGCTTAGGTCACTGGCAGCTTCTTTGCTTCAGCGGCAGATGACAAAATTCACCTCTCGTCCTTGTACCAGATGGTCCCCAATGAAGCCCATCAGTACACTGGGATGGTTCAGCTTCTTCTGCATTTCCAGTGGAAATGGGTTGGCCTCATCATAGTGGGTGATCATCAAGGTGAAAAGTTTGTGCAGACTCTGACCCACCTGTTTTCCCAAAATGGCATCTGCCCTGCTTTCACTCAAAAACTGGTAACTCATAGTGATTTTTTAGACAAATTCCTTATGATGCAATCCTATCTGGATACCTCCAAGTTCTTGACCCACACAGATGTGAATGTATTTGTTATAAATGCTGAGACTGAAACAATAATAACAATGCAGTGGGTGTTACTGGCTGCTGAACTGAATATGATGCCATCGATTTGCAATGTGTGGGTGATGACAGCCGACTGGGATTTCTCATCGGAGACGTTTCACAGGTTCTTGGATGTACAAGTCTTCCATGGTACTTTATCCTTTGCCAGTCACTCCAATGAGCTCCAAGGATTTCAACGTTTCCTTCAAACCCTGAGACCTTACTCTGACAGAGATGGCTTTATCAGAGTCTTCTGGGAACAGGCCTTTGACTGCTTCTTTCCAGATACTGATAGCAGTGGGGTGACCAAGAAAAGCTGCACGGGGGAAGAAAAGCTTGAGAGCCTTCCGGGTCCACTATTTGAAATGAGCATGACAGGCCACAGCTACAGTATCTACAATGCTGTCTATGCTGTGGCACATGCATTCCATGCCATGCATTCATCCAGAACCAAACACACGGGAATGGTAGGTAGAGACATTTAGGAACAACAACCATGAAATACCCCAGAGGGAACATAGTGTTTTTTAAAAAACCAAACTGATAACATGGGGTCACAGTGTCTAATATGTGTACTAACATAATGAAATCCATTCATTTGTTATCAAGATATTCAGAAATTTTTATACTTTACTAATTCAGAAATTGTTATATTTCACTAGAATTGTCTCGATTTTTTGTTTTCAGGACATTCAGAAATTGTTACTCTTTACTGGGACTCTTTGCACTCTACATAGTAAATCTTTGCCCTATATAACAACAATTTGCTTTTACAAAATTATGGACATTTTTTCCCCCATTCTTGTTGTGAAAACCAAAAGGCCAGAAGGTCTTTTGATTTCTTCCAGCTTCTTGATAACCTTGTTGTTACCATCGTGATCATTGTATCAGAGTAAAATAGTGCTAAAGCTGGTGTTTGCAAATCCTTCAAAAATGCCCTGTCATCTGTCTAATTGACATAAACCACGGTCTTCTTGAGGTATCTGAAGAAATAACATATACATTTTCTAAATTTAAAAAGGCATTAAATAATATACGCTGTGAGCTCTCATGTGCAATTGTAACCCTATGCATGCCTATACTCAGGGCTTTTATTGGGCAGGAACACACAGGAACGGAGTTCCAGCTGGCTCCTGAGTTGGCTACGCCCAGCAGGAACTGATTAGCATAATAGGCCACATCCAGCAGCAGAAACTCATTATGGGTGTGTAGCCTAACATGCAAAGAAGTTCCTGCTACAAAAAAAGTGCTGGGTTTTCACAACAAACAAGGTAAACAGAATAAGAAGCAAAAGGTAGGTGTGGCTGGATGACCACACTTCTGGTAACATGGATCTGTGACCTAATATGCTGATGAGTTTCTGCTGTTGGGTGTGGCCTATTATGTTGCCAGAGGCACTGCCTTTACTCGCCGCTAGCCCCAATAGCAAGGGCACCCCTCTTTCTAACCTGACCCAGAGACCCACAAAACTCAGGCCAAGGAAGGCACCCTTGGTTCTGAAACACAGCGTTATCCACAGCTCTGAAAAAGGGGTCTCCATTTTCAGGTGACAGACAACTTCAAAGCAAACCTCCAGTCTTCCCCTCTCCACCCAGCAGAGATTATGTTTATGGAATAACAATGAGTTCCAGCAGGTGAAGTATCTACATTTTCTATTCAGAGGCCACCTGGAAAATAGTCCTCTTCTCTCCAGTACCTCACTCAGCCCTTTTGTGTCATTCTGTGTCTATGTGTAAATTCTTTATCTTTCCTGCTCTGTCCCTCAGGATACCGGGACAAACCAATCATTCATTCAAATGTTTAGCAATCCTTCCTGATGCTAATCAGGGACTCATCCCACCTTTTGTCTATATTTGGGAACCTATGCAACTACCTTGGCCAGGACCATTAGTGGTCAGATAATCCATTCAACTAGCCACCCAGCACCCGGCTTCTATTGTTAAATCCAGGCCCTACCTCTCTGGAAGCTCATTGGTCACATCTAGGCCTTGCCCATCCTGATGCCACACACCCCTGGGACTCATCATTGGTCCAGGAAATCTATTGTTCTCACCTGAGACCAGCCCCCAGGGCCGCCCATTGGTCTGCATTGTCTTCCAATGGGTATATCCCAGCGAACACATGGCCTTAGACTGCCATGTGCCAACTGGCAGTCCACCCCTGGAACCCTCTGGGTTTTAGGTCACAACCCTTTCTTCATGGACCTCTGCACATCTGGACAGGTAGTATCACCCCATAACCCCTCTATTAGCTATCAATCACTTCTGCTTCCTTAGGTCTGTATTGTGTGTGTGAATGTTTAATCACTGTTTGTGTGCTTGAGAATATTTAGTAAATAAATCCTTATTTTAGCCACCCAGTCTCTTTGTATATTCCTGGGTTCTTGGGAATTCTAACTCTGGTATACACAGGTCTGATCCTACAGAGATGCCAATTGCATATTAATAATCATAATTCCCCATATTAATAACATATCAAGGCAATTTGGCTAACAATTATGCTAATGAGTTCCTGCTGGGCTTTTTCTACAAAAAAAGCCCTGCCTATACTCATAATGTGCTTATACAATCCTATTCAAAGCTACTGTCATCTAAACTAGGGGTGTGCAGAAAAATTGGTATTTTGGGGGTTTGGGTATATAGAACCCCCAAAATATTGGTATTTGCCAATATTCCCTAATCAAAACATTGGAATGATATTTATCTTTTGCCATTTGAAATATTCAAAAAACCCCAAATGATTCAGTTTTAAATGTCTGGCCGAAGGGGGGAAACGAAAGGGAGTGCTGAAATGGCTTCCTGCCATTTAAACTGAACAACTGACAGACAGACACACTGGTCAGCTGTTAATTTGAATGACTGCAAGCCATTACAGATGTCCCTTTAAATTCTTCCCACTTAGAAGGGGGGGGGGGAAGGAAAGGGAGTTCTAACATGTATTGCAGCTGTTCAGACCAAACAGTGCTTTCAAACTGTGAGGAGGGAGAGGGAGGTCTGAATTGGCATGCAGCCGTTAGGACCAAATAGCGATCCAGGTCTGCCTGTCAGCTGTTTGGTTTAAATTGCCACAAGCCATTGCAGACCTCTCTTTCCCTCCCCCCTGCTTCCAAATGGAGTAGAGGGAAAGGGAGGTCTGAAATGGCTTGCAGCTATTAAGATTGAACAGAGTGGTGGGTCCACCCATCATCTGTTCGGTTTAAATGGCCAAAAGCTTTTTCAGACCTTCCTTTTCCTCTACTAGTGTCCAAATGGAAGGGGAGGGAAAAGGAGGTCTGAAATGGCTTGCAGCCATTCAGACTGAACAGCACAGTGTCTGCCCATCAACTGTTTTGTTTAAATGGCCACAATGTCTGAAATGCCTGTGAGTGATTAAATTGGTCAGTTTCACTCCTATCCTCTTCAAATTGGAAGAAGAAGAAGAGATTGGATTTATACCCTGCCCTTCACTACCCAAAGGTGTCTCAGAGTGGCTTACAAACTCCTTTCCCTTCCCCTCCCCACAACAGATACCCTGGGAGGTGGGTGGGGCTGAGAGAACTCTGACACAAACTGCCCTTTTTCAAGGACAGCTGTGCCAGAGCTTGTGACTGACCCAAGGTCATCCAGCCAGGTGCAAGTGGAGGAGTGGGGAATCAAACCCGGTTCTCCCAGATTAGAGTCTGCACACTTAACCACTACACCAAACTGGAGAGGAGTGAGACTTACTAATTTAATGGCTCACAGACATTTCTGCCTAACAGTAGATGGGTGCACCCTCCCCACTGTTAGGCTGAAATTCCTTCGACCATTTGACCCTTTCCTTTAGCTGCCCCCCACTTTCAAGTGGGTGTAGTAAAACCAATGGGTTAAATGGTTCTCAGTCAGCCTGACAGCAGGTTTTGTAAGTCAGTCTGAGACCAGTGGCAGTGAGGACTCCTCAGAAGAGGAGGAACCAGCTGTAGCAGCACGGAGTCAGCAGTTGATTAACAAGGGGTCGAGATACTGGCTGATCATGACTCACAGTCCACAACAGCAGCCAGTCAAAAACCCTGCAGATCCAAATCAGCAAACAAGCCTCCAGATGCAATTCTCAGCTCACCTGTTCCTCCCACACCCTTGGAATGGAGTGGCGTGCAGAGCTGCAGTTAAGGAAAAAGAGTGTGCATCTCCTGGGCCAATGCCAGTTGTCAACTGATAAGGCAGATGAGTAGTTGCTGGATGACTGCCAAGTAAGCTGCCCATAAGCATGTCTCATTAATGCTTAGCTATAAACCAACCAAGAGCAGATGCTGGATGTGGACACAAGTATGCTTGAGACTGAGCCACTGATGTTTCTAATTACCTGCTCTCTGGAACCTTTCACCCTGGACTGGACTTGGACACCTGTTATCTGGAACCCCTGATCCTGGACAGGGCTTGGACGACCTGCTTTCTGAACCCCCTGACTTTTGAACTATGAGAGCCATTAAACTGTTCATTTTCACTCCCCTTCGTTTTCAAGAGGGGAGTGAAACTGACCAGTTTAAAGGCTGGTAGGCATTTCTGCCTAACAGCGGATGGGTTTGTGCACTAGACAAAAACTAATAACTGAAAGCCCTCCAACAACTGAGAGGCATGCAGGGTATAAGTACAAACTAACAGACAGGAGGAAACACAGCAAGAGGCAGTAAGGAAGTGAGCGAAGCATTCAGTAGACTCTAAGCAGTAGAGTGTATACCTTTCAGCTCCTCCTAGAGTTAAAATGCACTCAGTATGTCCTGTGTATTTGTATTAATTAATTTGCTACCATGCTGTCACATCTCAGACAAGATGGAAGGAATGCAGGATGATGGAGTTAGCTGCTTCCTGTTTTCTTATGCATAGGGTTTCCAACTTTGGGTTGGGAAATTCCTTGAGATTTGGAGGTAGAACCTAGGAAGGGCAGGGGTTGGAGAGGGACCTGGGGGGGGGGTATATTTTCATAGATTCCACTCCTCCAATACAGCCATTATATCTAGGGGAACTTTTCTCTGTAGATCTGTTGTAATTTGGGGAGATCTCCAGGCTGGACCTGGAAGCTGACAACCCTATTTATGCGTCCACTCCCCCTTATATAATCTGCCTTTATTTCTTCCATTCTAGATTCACCCTTTTCTGAGGAGCGTTTCATTCAACAACAGTGCTGGGAACACAATATCTTTCAATGAGAATGGTGAATTAGTAGATCGATTTGATATTATCAACTGGATCACCTTCCCAAACCAGTCCTTCTTAAGAGTGAAAGTTGGGGAAATGGATCCCCAAGCTCTACGAGGCAGGGAGTTTTCCATTAATGAGACAAGCATCATGTGGCCCAGCAGATTTCAAAAGGTAGGACTTAACTGTAAATTCTAGAATATACAGTGAAATGAGGAAGTATTAGTACTTTGTTCATTCTTTAGACTTTATTTGTTAAATTCCACTTAGAAGCACTAGCCCTTATGGTAAACACTGTAGAAAGTCCATTGCATGAAGAATGTTTCCCAGGATGCAGAACACTGCAATTGTGACCTGATTGACTGGTTTCAGTACTAAAATTCCATCATGTAATCAAGATTCAGTAAAAGTTGGCTGAAGCTGGAAGAGACTGGTTATGTAGAGTGAAAGTAAATTTGAAAATGGTGTTCAGATTATTGTAACTGTCTGCCTTAATTTGTTATTATTACCTTTGTTCCCGAGTTCCTAATCACACAGCACCATAGTTCTGCAGAAGAACAGGTAAACTCAATAGTGTTATATTGGGTACAGACTGTAGCTTCCTAGGACTCTGCCTATTGAATTTCTTAACTGTTTTCTGATTGGAATTCAAAAGGGAATATGTTCTTTGGGGGAGGGACTAGTGCCACAGATTTCAAGCTTCATAAAATCTTCCAAGAGAACAAACAGGTTTGAAAACATAATTCAGACTCAGCAACATACCTTTCTACATTAATAACCTCATTAAGGGAAGGGGAACTGTTTCTCTTAAAATATACAAGGCGAGGGGGAAACCTCTTTGGCCTCCGAGGGAAGGTTGTTCCACATCACTTCAACAATCACAGCAAGTTTGTATTACTAGTGAATGGCCCCGGTAACACGGGCCGGAAAATGCGGGGAAGGGGGGGAGCGTGGCTATTTGTGCCATTGCATTGTGATGCGCTATTATGTGATCAGACGCGACGGTGGCTTCCCCGCAGCAAAGCGGACGACGGGGGAGGAAGCCGCGCGCCAGTGCGATCACACCGGGAGGCTTCCATAGGCGGCCCGTGGCAAAGCGTTTGCTAGTACATGCGATGTACTAGTTTTTTTACTGCGCAGCTTCGGCGGCTTGCCATGGGGTCGCCACAGGAGTGCTATGCCTCCCAGATGTTCCTGTGTGATCGCACCCGGATACTCCGCGGGAGTCCCGTGCCTTCAGCGGGGCAAATGCTCCGTGTGAACGGGGCCAATGTCAGTCAAGCATCTCTCTGTAATGATACTCTAATCTGCCAGAGCTACAGTTATCAGCCCAAGCCTTGTAACAGTTGGAAGCACTGGGACTGGGGAAGGGTGGCCTAGCAAATCTAATTTAATAAACAAACAAACAAATGAGGTGGTGATGTTGCTACGTTACTTCCTGATAAAACCCAGAAATGGCAAAGGGTAGCTCCAGGAAATGTAATAATCTCTATGGTAAATTCAGGTTTAAACTGGAAATGACATAGTGATGTTGCCAACATCATTAAAAAAAAAAATTCTCACCACCACATGAAACAGCAGTAAAAAAACCACGACTGGCTGGCAGGACCTGCTGAATAGATCAGGAATGAATTCAGTTGCTGAATTCTCCCAGTTGCTCAGGGATCAGTGTTTATTCCCCCTCCAAAAAAGTAAGTTATTAAACCTCAAGGTTACAAATGCTGCCAATTGAACTGTTCTGTATTGTAGTCTTTGAATGCATGAATACGTTCTACCCTGTCAGAGCTCTCTCAGACCCACCTACCTCATAGGGTGTCTGTTGTGGGGAGGGGGAGGAAAAGGAGTTTGTAAGCCGCTCTGAGACACCTTTGGGTAGTGAAGAGCGGGGTATAAATCCAATCTTCTCTTCTTCTGCTTAAATTAGCTGAACTGCTTGATGAAGAATCATCTTGCTGCTCATATTGGAAATCACAAATCAAGTCACGCCATTTCATGTGTCTGGCACTGGAGAAAGCATCTGAGGCATCAGTTTTCTTTGCATCTCAGGCTGAGTTGGTAGTGAAATTGTCGTCCGTTTGGGAGAGTTCTCAAGATATTGTAAATTACAGTGTTACAATTGGTAATCACAAAGGCTCTTCCACACTCTGGTTTTTTGTTTCTTGTGTGCCCCATTGCTGCAGGGATGGAAGTTCTTCTCTCCATATGGTTTTTCCAAGTGGTTTTCTCCATGTGGTTTACTCCCTCTAGCAGTCAAAGGGGAAGAGAGAAGGAATAGAGACACACAAGAAAGGAAAATGAGAACACAGAAGAGTCCAATATAAGCCTCACAAAAATAGCATTAACAACAGTTTGCACATAAGGCTCAAGGCTCTCTCATGGACAGAGCAGCACAACAACCTGTAGATTACAAGATCATGAATTAGTAAATAAAACAGCATTAACATTGTATCTCCCTTTTCATGGACAGGTTGTGCCCATTGCTCTGTGTAATGATAACTGCCTTCCTGGTTACAGCAAGAAAAGGAAAGAGGGGCAACCATTTTGTTGCTATGAGTGTGATCCATGTCCAGAAGGGAAGATTTCAAACCAAAAAGGTAGGCCATGTCATATCATAAAGCTTAGAAGTTTAGATGCTGAGCAAAGTGGGGAATCATTTGAGAAAAGGATGATTAGTAGTGTAGAAGCAGCTGCTGACCCAGAAAGTGCCAAAACAACAACAACAAATTAAAGTGAAAGCACATTAGAACTGAGCAGCTCCCTGTGTTTGTCTGCATTACCCTTTTGAATTTTCTTCTCCCATGCAGAGAACTATCAGCATTTTCCCATGAGCCCATGTTCTATTTTCCCCCCCATGTTTATTTTTCACATTTTCAAAAAACAACAATACAAACATTTAGTTTTCTTAGATTACCTAGAATTATAGAGTCTATACATCTACTACATGTTTTATCCAATTGTATACCCTTAACCATCTTTTATTCTGTACTTTATTGTCTTTACCTTGAAGCAATAAACTCAAGTTATCCATATGTGCAAGTTCTAGCAATTTAAATATTAAGTCCTCTTTTGAGGGTTTTTTATCTGTTTTCCAGTTTTTTGCCAATAATATTCGAGCAGCCGTTATAAGATATGTTAATAAATATACATCTTGTGCTGAGTAGCCATTTGGAATTATATTTAACAAATATATTTCAGGTGTTAATAAAACGTCTAAACTCAAAATTTCTTATATTATGTTATGTACCATTTCCCAATATTTTTGTATTTTGCTGCATTTCTACCACATGTGGTAAAAGGTCCCTACATTTAGTTTACATTTCCAGCACTTATTGGATGTGTTGGGATAACACTTTGCTATTTTATCTGGGGACCAATACCACCTATGAAACATTTTATATTTTCCGTTTACGATACAGCTCTCATATATTTTACAGACTTCCATATTTGAGCCCATTGTTCTATTTCTATATTTCCCCCCCATATATTTCATCCATGATATCATTGTAGTTTTAATGGTTTCATCATACTCTTAATCCTCCAGTAAAATCTATAAAGTTTCTGAATTAATTTGTCACTTGATGACCGCCAGATCTTATCAAGTTGATTATTTTGATCTTTGAAATCTCTTAACCTATCTCTACCATATCTATCTTGCAATAGTGAGCGCTCCCACCGAGATAAATTAATTTGATGTTTACGCTGTAATTTCTCTTCTGTTTTTAATTTAACGTTTCTCTCAAGCATTATTTGATAACTTGCTTTTTTACTCATTGACAAAAGTGAAGGTTTTACAAATGCTTCTAGAAGGGAAACCCACCTTGGTGTCCTCTTATAAAATCTCTCTTTTATGTCATTCCAAATTTTCTCTTTTTTGTACCAAACATAAGAGTGCCAACCCATGTAGAGGTCATGACCTTCTAGCACTAGTATTCTAGTATCTTCCAGGGTGATTCAATCTTTTATCCAAACTAAAGAGGCCGCTTGGTAATATAGTGCCCAGTTGGGTACATCCATTCCCCCTTTATCCCTTCTGTCTTGGAGAACTTTCCACTTAATTCTTGACCTTTTAGGATGCTATATAAATTTCCTTGTAATTCTATCTAGTTTCACGAAAATTTTTGATCTTTTTAATATAGGAATATTTTGGGCCAAAAATAAGAATCTTGGTAATATATTCATCTTTATCGCGGCAATTTTGCCCATAATGGATAATGGTACGTCTTTCCATCTCAAAAGATCGCTTTTGATTTCTCCTAACAGCTTATAATAATTATCATCTATTCAAGAACTACATTTGTTGGATAGGTTTATAAGCAAATATTTCACTTTTTTCACTATTTCAATAGATGTTATTTTTTGAATTTCTTGTACAGTACTCAGCAGACAATTTTTCTTTTCTTTTTTTTTGCCCCCCCGGGAGGGGATTTTTTTATTGCATTTTTTAATTAAACTACAAACTACAACGAAAGTAGAGAAAGGGGACTACATTTAAGGAGAAAGAAAAGATTAACCACTACTGACTAAAAACCCAAGAGAGGAGATTATTACAACCGCTTTAGTAAAAAGTTTTTCTTAAAACGCTAGTATCTTTTGAACTTAGTCAGACATGCTAAAATATCTTTAAAGTCTTAAATTTAACTATTAGAGAAAACCCCCAGAGCTTGTCATTATTAAAAACTATACTTTCAAAGGCACAAATCAGAATCCTTCAGTCTTCATTTGTTCTTTTTTTAATTTTAATTTTCATTTTTCCATAACATACACTCCATATAATTTCCAACATTCTGGGGTTACATTAGACATTTTCTTCAATCCACTTATTGACATTTTGCCTTTTTTTGATTAAAATTACTTTCTGTTTTTCCCGCCAAGTACATATTCAGCTTATCCATTTTTATTATTTCAAAAAGCTTCGTAATCAACTCTTCCCTAGTCGGTATTCTTTCTGTTTTCCAATTCTTTGCTATTGTTATTCTTGAGATTGCAATTATGTAAACTCATTATGTTTAATCCCCTCTGGTGTGATATTAAGTAAAAAGATTTCTGGTGTGATTGGCAAATTGATTCCTGTAATTTCTTCTATTAACTGCTTAATACTTTTCCAGAATTTTTGTATTTTCTCACACCTCCACCAGATATGAATATACGTTCCTATATTATTCTTACACCTCCAACAATTTCCAGAGACATTAGTGTAGCATTTAAGCAATTTATCCGGTGTCCAGTGCCACCTATATAACATTTTAAATATATTTTCTTTATACGATGTGGATCTTAAGAATTTAATAGATCTCCATGTTTTTTCCCATTCTTCTAGTCTTATATTGCGCCCTAGGTCTTTTGTACAAGTTATCACTGACAGTTTTATCCACTCCTCCCTTGTTTCCTTTTCTAGCAGGAAGTTATATAACTTTTGAATCAGTTTATCCTCTGATTTTAACCATATGTTATCCAATTCTGATTTTACTTTATAGAAACACATTACTTTATAGAAACACATTTTTCTTGAGTTTAGTTGTATCTTTTCCCAATTTGTAAGTTTGATATTCATTGATAGTATCATTTCCCAAGAAATTTGTTCTTATTTGTCATTTGTTCTTATCTTGTCTTTTACTCAGTTTGTATGGACTTTTAGGGGCAACCACCCCTTTTTCAGAAAGAGAGTCCTCCCTAGAAGACCTCGCGTTCAACTCACCACTGGACTTGCTGTCCTTCTCCTCTTTATCCACCTCCTCTGGCTCACCCATCTGGATTCTCAAAAACTCCCATGCTTTGGAGACAGAGTCAATCTTTTCTTTTTTGTCCTGAAGTTTGAAGGTTATGCCCTCCGGAGTTAACCACCTGTACACGATTGCATTTGTTTGAAGAAAAAGAGTTAAATCTTTATATTTCTTTCTCCGTTGTCTTATTTCAAATGGGATGTCTTTCAAAATTCTAATAGTATTGTCCCCAATTTTCAAAGGTGACCCTGCAGTTGCTCTCAGGATAGAATCCCTCATGTGCCTCTTCGAGAATCTGATTATTATTTCCCCAGGCAGATTATTCTTCTTTATGTATACGGAATAGGACCTGTAGGCCACATCCATCTCGCTCATAAGGTATTCTGTCTTGAAATATGTCACTGGGGCCAATGCTTTGCTCATTATTTGCTTCAGATTCTCACCTTTGGATTCTGGGACACCTTGGAATCGGAGGACCAGGTTTGCCTTCTCCATTAGCAACTGCAAAAGTTGTTCTTCTGTAGAAACTTGCTTCTTTTTAAATTGTTGCACCTTTTTCTTCACCTTTTGAGTACTGGCGTCAACTTCTTTCACTTTCTCAGCTGTTTGCTCTGTAATCTTAAGAGTCTCATTTAATTGTAGCTGCTGAGTAGTGATGCTTTGATTCATAGTTGACAACTGTTCCTTGAGATTAGTCATCTGGTCCAGCAGGGGGAGCAGGGATTCTACCAACGTTTTAGCCAGCTCGGTGGATTCTTCCAGGTGAGGATGTATACTGGCCCCACTTCTTTTTAATCTATTTTTGAATTATCTTCCATCAAGGTTGGAGCATGTCAATGGCCACCCTCCTAAATTGGGATCTTGAAAGATCCCGCTTTTGCTTATGCAGATGACACTACAATTTTTTCTTGCACCAGGGTCAGTCTTCTCAGATATTTGCACACTTTTCATAAATTCTGTGCTGATAACTCTTTGGTCATTAATTATTCAAAGTCCAAAGTGCTGGTCTTTTCTAAACATTGAAGCCTATGAAGTAGAAGGTAGGGAAAATGGAGTTTGCCAAGGTTAAAAATTTCAAATACCTAGAGATTACTTTTCAATGTAACCTTAATTAGTCAACCCATAGATCCTGTAATATTTCTTTAATTAAACTATCTGTTTCACACCTTAAACAATTATTTTATTCCAGAGGGAATCAATATTTACCAGGCACCATAAAGATCTTTGAAATTAAAATTTTCCCTCAACTATTATATGGAAACCCCGTTTGGATAACGGACTTTCATAATAACCTTGAAAGACGACAGGCCTGTCTTTTTCACCAACTTCTAGGCATTTCTAACTGTGTTCCATACTTCTGGGCCAACATTTTATAAATATTAAATGTTGGTTATTAACTTTTAAATTTTGGTTGAAAATACATTTCAGATCATCACCAAATTCTTTAATCTCACATTTTAAAAATGATGCTTATAGCACATTCTAGTTGGCATATATTGAGAAGAAAATTAGTCAAATCGTTTTTTTCTTAGAGTATTTCTATTCACTGGATGAAATCTCTATTTTCCAGATTTTGAAATGGAGGCTGCTTGACCCTGAAGTCAAAAACTTACGTCCTGTACAATTTTGCATATTTTCTCAGGCTCAGTTGACTCTCCCAATACAATATGGCCAGATGGCCCCCTATCTTCACAACTTAGTCCAGCGTTCGCATCGTAGAGCCTTTACACTAGCCCGACTAAATGTGTTCCCTTCAAAAGAGCTCTCAGGTTGGTTTAATAAAACTCCCCCTCATGAAAGCTTAGGTTCTTGTCCTTTAAAATCCGTGGACTCAATATATCATATTGTTTCTGACTCCCAATTTCACTCAGTCTTACACAAAGAATTGTTGTCATCTTTATTTCCTCCTAATTATAGTTCTAATAGGGAAAAAGCTATTCGAGGGCTGCGGTCACACGCAACATTAGCCACGCAAGAGATACGGAAGACAAGCGGAGTTTCCGGTCGCGATCTCACCAGCACATCTGGGAAGCGTAGCGCTTCCGTGGCACAACTGAGGCTTCCTGCCGAAAAAGCGCAGCAAAAAACTAGTACCTTGGAGGTACTAGTTTCCAGAAACTGCGGGGCAAGGGCGGGCGTCTGATCGCGTTTCCGGTGGCATCCGGCGCCCGCCCATGTCCCCTTGCGGAAAAGGGTTTTTTTTCCCCCAAGTCTCCGTGGATGCGCACACGCACCCAACGGAGCATGCGCATTCGTAGTGTACACAAAAAAAGAAAACCAGTTTGCCGCGCCGTGCGCTTCTTCATTGCGCGCAGGCGTGTGTTGTGATCGGCACCTCTCCCTACCCACGGAAGCTCCACAGTACCTCCACAGAACCTCCACAGTAGGTCTGATCGCTTTACTGCATGTTAGTTTGCCCCGGGGCAAACAGCCACACTTCTCTTCTGCAGTTTCCTGCCCGTGTGGCAGGGGCCAATATCTACTAAAGGATGCTAATCCTAATATTACAGCTATAGTGGCCAAATTTCTTGCCGAAGTAATCAAAGTTAGATCTACTCTAGTAAAGGATTAACTTATATTGTTTATTATGTTTTATATATCCATACCGTGTTATTGTACATCTATGTATCTTACTGCTATGCCAGTAAAGGTATTTGACTTTACTATTTTTCTCTGTTTTTTAAGATGCAGATGACTGTTTCCAGTGCCCAGAAGGTCAATACCCAAGTGATGATAAAAACCGATGCCTTCCAAAGATGGTAAACTGCTTGTCTTATGACGAACTCTTGGGCATCAGCTTGGCTGTTTTGGCCTTCTCCCTCTCTGGAACCACAACAATGGTGTTAGCAATCTTCATCAAGCATAGGAACACTCCCATTGTCAAAGCCAACAATCGGAATCTCACGTACACTCTGCTCATCTCTCTTCTGCTCTGCTTCCTCTGTTCCCTGCTCTTCATTGGTCAGCCTCAGGTCATTATCTGCCTTTTACGCCAACCTGCTTTTGGCATCATCTTCTCCGTAGCTATTTCTTCTGTGTTGGCCAAAACCATCACAGTGGTTCTGGCTTTTATGGCTACTAAACCAGGATCCAGGATGAGGAAATGGCTGGGGAAAGGATTCACAAACTTTGTTGTTTTCTGCTGCTTTTTTACCCAAACTAGTATTTGTATAGCATGGCTTTGTATTGACCCTCCATTCCCAGATATTGACATGAACTCTCTGGCAGAAGAAATCATAGTAGAATGCAATGAAGGCTCAGCCATCCTGTTTTCCTGTGTTCTGGCATACATGGGCTTTCTGGCCTTTGCCAGCTTCATGGTGGCTTTCTTTGCTAGGAAATTGCCTGATACTTTTAATGAGGCCAAGTTTATTACCTTCAGCATGTTGGTGTTTTGTTGTGTGTGGCTGACTTTTGTTCCAACTTATCTTAGCACCAAAGGGAAATATATGGTAGCCGTGGAAATCTTCTCTATCTTGGCATCCAGTGCTGGATTGTTGGGTTTCATATTTTCCCCCAAACTGTATATCATTGTTTGGAAGCCTGAACTAAACTGCAAGGAGCAGCTAGTAAAGAGTACGAAGCAGAAAGGAGATATTTGAAATGTTAGAATATTCATTATTATTAAAGATGCTCAACTTTTACATTTAAATTCTGTTAGCTGTCTGCTTGTGTTCAAAGTGTCCAAACTCATCCCACCTAAAAGCATTAAAATTGTTCTGCTGTGTCTATGCTTATGGTTTAAGCTACTTTTTAAACCCTATCTCTGACATGTGTATTAACCTTGCCCCTATCGTCTAAAATGAAGAAGGCATGTGAACAGCAGGCAGCTTTGGTGGGGGCAAGAAGGTATTTCAGAGTATGAAGTTTGTGTTCAGTTTTCATCTGTAATTTTTTAATAGTTACTTGTAATTCAACTCGAGCCAAGAAAAAAAGAGAGTATAAATATTTAATAAGTAAATAAATGGGGGGGGGAATAAGACAGAAGTCTAGAAATAGGGTTCAAACGTTTGTTCATTTCTTTTGTGGTGAATTAGCTTTCCTAGATTTGTGTACGATCATGTGGTTCTCATTGAGCTCTTTTATAACAAACACCAAAGAAAGGAACTTCTATTACTTTTTCAGACTGTGCTAAATATGTAGGCACTAGATGTATAAGATATTCAGCCTTTCATGAACTCTGTGGTACAGCTAAATCTCACATCATCTGAAACCATGAACTGGTAGCAGGTTATAGACACCGACTTCCAGTGTTCCCTTTCATAAGCATTTCAGGAATACAGATCATCTCACATAACTGCCCAAAAGATACCAGTTGCAAATGTCAGCCCTTCACATTCTCCTTTCTTCTGAACTACTGTGATTCAGTGGCATTCCTTTTTCCCTTGAACTCGGACACTCTTCTGTGCAATTCCTCCAACTTACTGATGGGTGATCAAGAAGCTTCAGCATCTTGTTTCCAGCTCGACCCCCAAGAATGTTAAGACGTGTGAAGGGTCCTCCATCTTTTCATGTGCCAGAGGTACACCAGCTGCTCAGCCAGCTCCAGAAAGACATCTAATAAATGCTCACACTGCCCTGAGCCAAGGGTGCCCACGAACAAAAATTAATCCAAATAATGAACTACGCTGGTTAGCCCAGTGTGGTGGTGAAGGGCCCACTCCAGGAATGAATTAAAACATTCAAAGGCAGCACAGGACACAGAGCGGCCCACAGACAATGCATGATCCATGTAAAAATGGCCCTCAAAGGAAAAACCTAACAACTCAAAGTCATCTGGGTGCACTGAGAGAAGGCAAAAGACTGACTTGATGTTGCATTTTGCCATCTGAGCACCCAGGCCATAGCAGCATACAATGCTAACAGCCTGGTTAAAGGACGTATACCTGACTGAATACAAGGAGTCAGGCATGACATTAACAGACCCAACTCTGGGGTAAGACAAGTGGTGAATGAGGTGATATTCCCCAGAGGCTTTTTTGAGAACAATCCCAATGGGGAAACCCACAGATTAAGGACAAAGGGATCAGGAAATGGACCCAAAATTCTACCCTCCACCTTTTCCTTCTCAATTTTGGACCTAACAATATGCTCCTTGCCTCTAATTGTTGCTAAATTGCTTGCCATGAAGGGGGTCCTTGTGCCCTCATAGGGGATATGAAAACCAAATTTGAAACCATTCAACAAGTATCTGCCATCTGCCTGCTTGGGATATGCCCTCAGCAGGGCTTTAATCACTTTCAGCTTTATGGAACCCTCCTCCTTCTGGCCTCTTGCAACCCCTCTGGGGCTTACTCCGGAAGCATGCTGAGAAGGGGTGAAGCCCACTACATAAGGGGCATTCATGCCGGTACTGGCAGGCTTTTCTATTACACATCCCTTGGCCCCAAATTCCCAACAGATCTGGCAGGGTTGAACCACCTGCCCCACATGAACCAGCCACAGGAAGATGTTGAACCAGGTGGAAATGGTGTGAGTGATCACCAAATTTGGGCAAGATGGCAACATAATCTCAAGCCAAAGATGCGGGTGCATCCTGCTTTGTAAAGAAGGGTTCATGTCTGCCCTCATCCTGAACTCTTTATCATATTGCAACCAGGCAGGGCTGGTAAATCCAGTGTAACCCTGATATATGCTATCAAAATACTGAAACAAGGATGCAGCCCTCCAGGGTTGGGCCTTGGAAATAACACAGCGTTCATAAGGAACCCAGCCACCCAGTTAGCCCAGGTTCTATCAAAGTTCATCTTTTTAAACTTTTCATTGTCCTTGTGATCCATATCCTCCTTGTCCTTTTTCTCCAATTCCTGGTAGAGCAAAGTAAAAACATCCACACATTCACCCTTACAGATCTTTTCCCTCGTGGCTGGTAGCAAGTGATCCCATAAAGGTAGTGCCAGGTCACCAAAAGGGATAGCTGATGCATGGACCGATTCGTAGGAGGTGCCCCGATATGGGGGGTAGCCCAACCAGGTGCAGGCACGGCAGGTGGCTGTACCCATGGTCCACCCTGAGCTCCCTGTGAAGCACACTGCATAGGTGGGGGCCCCAATACTGCTCATAAACTTGACCCCCATAGCATTGGTAGGACTGGCCACTGCAGGACCAGGGGCAGCCTGGCTACCCCACGGCCAGCTGACCCCAGCCTGAGGTGCAGCATCAGACTTACCTTCAGCCATGGCCAGGCCCACATGGGATGGCCCGAGCTCAGTAGGACCTTGACGTTGTCTTGAAGCCCCTGATGTGCTCCCTGTGCTTGACTCTTTTATCACAGACCCTTTTCCTCCAATTCTTGAAGCAGAAGAAGACCTACTCTCAAGCAAAAATAAATGTGTCAATACTTCTGCTTGGAAGTGTTTATTTGACAAAGAGTGGGTCTCCTTCCACCCAGATGTCCCCTTCCCAGCTGGTGGGTGGGGAGTGCAGACTCCTGAAGCTTGCTCCAGGGCATTGAGCCTGTTCAGAATTGCTTGCTGGGCCTCATCCCCTTCTTCATCCTCAGAAGAGGATAATGTGGGGGCTGGCCTCTTGGGTGGGACCTTGGGAGCAGGCTGATTCCCTTTAGCCTGGCCTCCACCTTTCTTGGGTGCTGTGTAGTCTGGAGACAATGAAAATAACTTCTGAAACAAAAACAAAATGGCTGCTGGAAGGGACAAGATGGCCGCCTGCCAATTAACAGCCTGCAGCCATTCCTAGGACAAGGGGGGATGCCAGAATGTGGAAGGAGGACCTCAAAGGGAGGCCAGAGGTGAACCCCCAATTGGACTGGCTAGCTCTTACTGCCTCCCTAACTAGAAAAAAAGGGGGTGGGCGCAATCTGCCATGGCTCCCCAATGACCCCACCCAGGCAGAGATAAGGCACCCATGCCATGACCCCAATGAGCATGATTGCTGCCTGCTAGAGGGCCTCTGCTGCCCTTGCTCTACCACCTCTGCTGATCGCCGCCAAGTCCCTGTCGCTGGTCAAACCACTGTCTGCTGCCACAGCAGCTCCAGCCACTGTCTGCCACAGCAGGTCCAGCTGCTGTCCTCTGCCACCACTGCAGGTCCTGCTGCCAACTGCTGCAGGTCTGATCACCACCCCTCAGCCGCCATCACCCAACCAATGACCCCTCCAGCCTCGATGGCCTTGCTTGCTCCTGGCCTAGACTCCAAGACCCGAAGCCTAAAGTGCCATGAGAAAGCTCCCACCTGGACACGAAGAAGGGCGAAGACTGAATTGGAGGGGTGGGGACCAGCCTAAAAGACCTCCAGCACCCGCCCCTTCCAAGTACCTGGCTGCAGCTTCTTGTCACGGGGACTGCCTCCCCTGCTTGCAGGGAGGCAAAGGCAGCATACTGGCAGCACAGCCACAAGGATCAGTGGCCGGTTGAATCAGATTTTATAGAGAACTTTGGAAGTTGTGTTATTTTAGGTTTGTATTTTTGTTCCTGGAAAAATCTGTTGAGAAAGCCAAATACCAGTAAAAATCTTTACAGTGCCCTGAATACCATTTGGTGCTCTCTAAACCATTGATTTGTTGTTTTATATTTTTACTGGGAAGTGTATTAATGGGAAATGTGAGTACAGTAGAAGATACATGAAGGGTACATTTTAGGATGTTCAGTGGGTATTAGCATAAGACATTAGCTTTGTATTGTTCTGTGACAGAGAAGGAGGATTGTGCAAAAAAAAATAAGGCACTTCTGTAAAAAAAAAATTCACTGTGGTCAAAAAGTTGGTGGTCAATCCTACAACAAAAATTACTTGTCCAAATCATGCTTATTCCCTGTCTCGATCTGTTCTTGGATTCAGTGTGAATGATGCTGAATTTCATCACCCAGTTGCAGTAGAACGTTCTGGAAAAGCCTCACAAACATGTTTTCATCAGCACTTCTGCTACCAGTTATGCTGCTAGGAATTGTAAAGATTGTCAAAGTGATTATCTTCCTTATAATTACCAAAATGACCACAATTAATTTACCTCACCAAGACTGAATGGCTGTCCAGGAGGCAAGAAGAAAAATGTCAAGGTCCTCAGAAAAAAGTTATAATAATCCCTCAATGCAATTCACAGCTAAGATTAGGAAATAGAGAAAGGGGGGTCTCTATCAGTTAGAACCATTCACCTGTATGTTGGGTACAACCAGATGTCAAATTGATGTATCCTCTTTGGTACTGAAAGTGTGCTTTGAAGTACAACAATACTACAGATATAGCTCATTTTTAGAGTGCCTGGGTCAGATACTACCTAAAAGACTGGGTTAAAAATAGGGGGAAAGGGAGTTGTTGTGCTGTAGATTGATTCAGGAGAGACCTCTTTGAGAAGAAAGATTGGCCCTTGGGTTGCTGAGATGTTGTTATGCTTGTTGCTGCTGCTGCTGCTGTTCTCCCACATGGTATGCAAATCACATACTATGATGCAGGTGGTGACTGAGAGCCTCTCAACTGCACATGAGTGGTACCAGCCAAGTGAAATCCTCATTGGTGGAATTGTGTCTTATATCGTTTTCTTATTCCCCATTCCTTCATTCCAGGAACCCCCTTCCAAGATACCAAGGAATAATATACTGTAAGCAATAATTTTATTCCTTCTCTACAGAGTGATCTGTGATTGTGTTTCATTTACTACAAACTGTTTTGAACCTTTAGGACAAAAGTGAGTGATTGAGTCAGTAAGGTTGTGTGTGTGTGGGGGGGATAAATCCATATTCATGTCTTTATTCCCAATTTCCTTTAGGACTAAAGGATATGCCCCACACTCTGCTTCAGAGGCTTTATTCACAATGGTAATAGTGGAGTTTTTGGATTGAAATAATATTGCAGAGAAACTGACATTCAATAAAAATGTTTTAACCCATTCTCTAAAAGCTTGTGCAATTTCTATCATTCTCAGTTTTAAATCTATTAGCCTTTATCTCTATGTCCTGCCATTTTATTACTGTACTGTATTGTTGCTATTTCAAAATGGATCTTTTCATTACAGTTTTGATACATTTTAATGTAGAATGTACTTTGTTTTTAATGCAGTTCAAATAAATAAAAATAATTTGTGTTGATGAGATAGTTATTATGTTGGAAATACATTTAATATATTCAAATCCACAGGAAGTATTCAGAAAATGACCAATGACTCTAGTCATTTGTCCATCTCAAGTGCTGGACTAGGATCTCCTATGAATTAAGCAAGTGAACCGGTTCTAGCCAGAAGGGACTGTTCCTGTTTTAAACTGATTTCATGCACTGTATAATTGCCCCATCTTACCAATTCAATGTTTTGTCCTAAAACAATCATTGCATTTGCAGTTTATTTCCGAAGTTCTACCAGAACATCCTGGCCTTGGTCTTTGCCATCAAGGAGATCAATGAGAATCCCAAACTCCTGCCCAATGTCACTCTTGGGTTCCTCATCTATGACAGTTATTCTGATGCACGAATGGCATACCGTACCACACTCAACCTGCTCTTCAAATCAGATAACTTTCTTCCCAACTATAAATGTAGCAAACATAAACATCTAATGGGAGTCATCGGTGGACTAAGCTCTGATACCTCCTCTCACATATCACAGATCTTAACCATGTACAAGGTTCCACAGGTGGGTCCAATGGTTAAGAACTATGGGGGTTTGGCTCATCTCAGGTTTAATTACTTCAAGTAGTTTCATCAACTTGAGGTAGATTCTCATACTGCCACATACTTCCCTTCATTTTCTTGTTGGAAAAATCTTTGTGTCTTGAATTTCTGCCATGCTTTGTTAAAGGCAAATCCTTCCATGTAAAGCAAACAAGCAATACATTTTGTTGTCTAATCAGAAACAAAATACTCTCACTTTAAAAAAAAATTATTTTACTATAAAAAACTATAAAAAATGACGACTTTTTGTCAATGATTACACAGTGAATAATGGCATAAGAAGTCTATATAAAAAGGAAAAAAAATCTTGGTTGGAAAGTCTAGACTAACCAAATACTAGTAACTTGTATTTGGCTTTAGACATAGTTTCCCAATCAAAGGTGTCAATGTCCATTTTATCTAAGATAGGGTACCAGATAGAGGATTGGAAAAGTCACTCTCATTTTGGTTATTGGAATGATAAATTGAGAAATTGTCCAGCATGAATAGATCCCATACTTTATACCACCACTGAGTTATATTTGGCACCTTAGTGTCTTTCCAATACTTTGTGATTAGTATTTTAGCCGCTGTGGAGAGAATACTGATTAGTTTTTTGACTTTTTCAGAAGGACCGTCACAGGGCCACAAACTGAGGAGAAGAACAAAATACTCTCATCTTGGCAGGCTGCATTTAATTTTTTTTTTAAATCTAAATCTTAAAAAAAACTAAAATGCCCCAAAACATCACGAGGGTGCACGTTTGTTAAAAATTCTCCTTTCTGTGGAGAAGTATTCAGGATTGGAGCATTAATAGTGAGTATAGAAATCATAGTCCTTGGGGAGGTTTAACATGTGAATCTGACTTCCATGCACAAACACATCCACATATAACAATGCACGTGGAGAATTTAATAGTGCCATATGATTCTTTTAAAACTGGTTTAAAATAATTCTAGATGACAGAAGTAGATAGAAATGTAGTAGGTACTTAGGAACAAAATATATAAATAATAAACATGTATATCCCAACACACAATCAACTGCACCAATCTATTGAGTTCAAGATATTTTCAAACCCTTTACCCTGTGATTGGTTATAATATTTGCATGAGAAAAAACTCAATCCTTTACTTCCTTTCTAAAATATCAGCCCTCTTGTCTTTTCTTTTTTAGTTATCCTATGGCTCATTTGAACCTGCAATTGAAAAAAGAATCCATTTTTCTTCCTTTTATCGTATGGTTCCCAATGAAGCCATTCAATATCAGGGAATTGTCCAGTTACTTCTGCATTTCAGATGGAAATGGGTTGGATTGGTCACTTCCAGAGATGAGACTGGAGAACATTTCTTGAGATCTATAGAGCCTCTGTTTTCCCAGAATGGGATATGTCCAGCCATTATTGAAAAAGTTCCAGATTATCTCCATTTTTATGCCTTTGGGGGCATTGTTGCTCATTTGATGAATCGCACTGATATTCTTTTGCAGACCAAAGTTAATGTATTTATATTATATGGAGATACTTCATCCATTACATTTGTGGCAATTATTCTATGGACTGCAACAACATGGGCCGCCCTGTCACATTTGGAAGAAAAGGAGAAGGTATCTGTAGCAAAAGTGTGGATTACAACAGCTCAGATAGATTTCACATTCTATACTTACTTAATAGATTTTGATGTTCAAATGTTCCAAGGTGCAATATCGTTCACAATTCATTCAACAGAGCTTATAGGCTTCCAAAAGTTTTTGCAGAACAGAAGCTTTTCTGGTGAAAACAGGGATGGATTTACCAAAGATTTCTGGGAGATTGCATTTGATTGTTCATTTGGTTTAAATTCCACTGAGCTGACAGATGAGAAGGAAGCATGTACTGGGTTAGAGCTCTTAGAGGACCTTCCATCGAAATTCTTTGAAACGAGCATGACTGGACACAGCTATGCTCTCTATAATGCTGTGTATGCCATGGCACATGCTTTGCATAGCTTTCATTCATCTAAGTCAAACCACAGAGCCATGAAGGTAACAGGAAGGCTGAAACATTTGGTTCTGGAACCCTGGCAGGTAAACTCTCCTCAATGTCAAAGGCCTCCATACCAGCAAAGAGGAGACGAGATACACATTTAATTCCCATTTTTCTTCGAAGTGTGTGATATGTGGTTCTCTCCCCCACTGTGTGAACAGAATGCTGGGTTTGATTTACCTTTGGTCTGGTCCTGCATGGCTCTTATGTTCTTAAGTCCCTTCACCCAGTCTCCTGATAGTGAATTACAGCAGACAGTCATGCATTCAGTTAAAAAAAAAGCATTTACCCACAGGGGGTAAATCAATATCAGTCTCTTTTTAAAGGTGTTAAAGAGAAGATTTAATGCTAGGAGTGATCCTAGACTCTCCTACCTTCACCATTATAATTTTTATGCCACCTTTCTATGGAAACTACCTGAGGCAGCTCACAACGTTTTTAGAAGATTTTAAAAAATCATAATTAGGACCCAGCATAAAACAGCTAACCGGATGGTAAAACCCTTTTCATATTAAGCAGCTTCAAATGAACACCCATTTCCAGGCCAAGACACATGAAAATGGTGGTAAAACATCAACCTTTTACTGAGAAGATTTGCTAAAAAGAAACTTTTGGCCTAGTGCCTAAAAAACAGCAACACAGGCACCAAGTGAGAGGCTGAAAGGGAAGGGGTACTTTTTGTAGCAGGAACTCCTTTGCATATTAGGCCACACCCCCTAATGTAGCCAATCCTCCAAGAGCTTACAGAGCTCTTCTTACAAGAGCTACTGTAAGCTCTTGGAGGATTGGCTACATTAGGGGTGTGTCGCTTAATATGCAAATGAGTACCTGCTACAAAAAGAGCCCTGGGTCACAGGTGAGGTGGCACAATTGAAAAAGACACGTCTCTGGTTGCCACCTAGCTCCCTTTGAAAATGGGCACACTGAGAGCAAGGCTTCTTCTTGTTGTTGTTTTTGCAGTTGTTCTTAATTCAATTTATATTCTGCTCCTTTCCCTGTTGAGGAGGGCTCAGGGCAGCTTCCAGGGCAGTAAATTCAACATTACAGTTTAAAAATCCAAAAATTACAATTTAAAAACCTAAACCATCAGCTACTATGTTGGATGGTGCCCAACAATCTATCACAGGTGGGCAAAGGTGGGATGGGAGGGGGGAAAGGGAGATCAGCTGAGCTCTCTAACAGTCACTGTCCTCAACCATATGCCTGGTGGAACGTCTTGTTCTTACAGCCCATGTGGCACCAAACCGAGTCTTGCAGGGCCCATGTCTCATTAGGAAGAGAGTTCCACCAGGTCGGGGGCAGAGCTGAGAAGGGCCTGGTCCTGATCAAGTACAGCTGGACTGTTTTGGGGCCAGGGATTACCAGTAGGTTATTACCAGATGAGCATAATGATTTTGGGGGTGTATAGGGAGAGGCAGTCCAGTAGATACAATGGTCTAGGGTTGCCAGGTCGCTTACCTGGTGCAGTGGGGGAGAGTCGGTCCTGGCCCGGAACATTCGTCCATGTGCATACCAGGAAGTGATGTTATTTCGCTGGACACGTTGGCCTGATCTGGGCACTTTGGAGGTGGGGTTCCCCCCGTCGGCTGTATCCTGACTGGCAGGTTGGGGGCCCTTTGAGCAGGAGAACCCCTGCCCCCCTGGGGGACCTGGCAGCCCTACAATGGTCCCAGACTGCTTAGGGCTTTGAAGGTAAGTCCCAAAACCTTGAACCTGATTTGTTGCTCAATCCAGAGCCAGTGCAGCTGACAGAGAACAGGTTGTACATGTGCTCTCAAAGGGGTCACAATAAGGACCTGTGCCACTGCATTCTGGACCAGTTGAAGTTTTTTGAGCAAGTTCAGGGTCAGCCCTGCATAGAGCGAGTTACAGTAGTCTAATCTAGAGGTGACAGTTGCATGGTTCACTGTGGCCAGGTCAGTATAGGACAGGTTAGGGATCAGCTTATCAGGCTTGGTGAAAACTCCATCTCAACCATGTTTGCAACTTGAGCCTCCGATGAAAGGGAGGCATCTAAGATCACAACCAAACTCCTGATGGAGGGAGCTGGTACTAGCTGTACTCTGTCAAGAGTGGGGAACTGAATTCCCTGACCAGATATTTCAGCACTGGCTTAGCCACAGACGGCTCTGCTTTAACCATCCCACCACAGCAAATTCCCTGACCAGATGTTTCAGCACTGGCTTAGCCACAGGACCTCTGTCTTCGATGGGTTTCGTTCCAGACGGCTCTGCTTTAACCATCCCACCACAGCATCCAGACAACTGGCCAGATCTTTTGGGACAGTATCTGTCTCTGTCCATCTGTCCATTAACAGATACAGCTGGGTGTATCTGTTACAGATACACCCAAATACAGATACACCCCAGCCCCAAACCCCCGACTAACTGGGCAAGAAGGTGCATATAAATGTTGAAAAACATTGGGGAGAGGATCTGTGAAGCAGACCTCAATGGAACGGCTAGGTAATATGGTATCCTGGTCCCCAGGCATTTAGGCTTTAAAAATAAGGACCAGCACTTTTAACTGAACCCAGAAGCAAATGGACAACTAGTCCAGATGTTTCAGCACTGGCATGATACTATTCCTGTCCCACCCCTAACAGTTGCTTGGTTGATGCTTTTCAACAGCTGAAGTTTCCAAACCAGTTTCAAAGGCAATCCCCCAGAAACCATAATACAGTCATCTAACCTGGATATAACCAAGGTGTGGATCACTGTGACCATTTCACATTTTTGATGAAATGCCATCAGCCAAAGTGTATAAAAGGTACTCCATACCATAGGAGAGACTTTGGACTGCAGCTGTAAGCCACGATCCTGTAGTATCCCCAAGGTATGAACCTGTTCTTTCAGGGGGTGTGCACCTGCTCCAGGACAGGCTGAGTTATTAGTCTATGAGCACCTTTGCCATTATCCAGCAGCACTTCTGTCTTGCCTGGATTGAACCTAAGTATGGCCTCGGCCACACGGGCAGGAAAATGCGGGGGGGAAGCGTGGCTGTTTGCCCCGGAGCAAACTAACACGCGACTGTGCAATCAGGCATCGGGTTGAGGTCCCGTCAAGCTCCCGTGGTTAGGGGGGAGGTGCCGATCACAGACGCGGCAAAGAAGCGGAGCGGCGCGGCAAACAGGGTTGTGTTTTGTTTTTAAAACTGAAATGTGCGCATGCTCCATTGGGTGCTTGTGCGCATCCATGGAGACTTGGGGGGGGATCCTTTTTGTGAGAGGACATGGGCAGGCGCCAGAACTACCACCGGAAACGCGATCAGACGCCTGCCCTTGCCCCGTGGTTTCCGGAAACTAGTACCTCCGAGGTACTAGTTTTTTACCCCGCATCTTCGTCGGGAAGCCTCGGGTGCTCCACGGGAGCTCTACGCTTCCCAGATGTGGCGGTGAGATCACGCCCAGAAAATCCGCCTATCTTCCGTCTCTCTAGTGTGCCTGATGCTCCGTGTGACCGGGGCCTATATTGACTATCCTTCTGGCATCATTTACCTGGGAAAGCTTAATAGCACTTAGGCCCTGAATTGAATGGCCCAGGCTAGCCTGATCTCATAATATATCAGAAACTGAGCAGAGTTTGCTCTGCTTAGTACTTGGATGGGGGGCCACCAAGAAAATCCAATGATGCGATGCAGAGGTGGGCAATGGCAAACCACCTCTGTTCATCTCTTGCCTTTCAAACCATAGAGAGTTGCCATAAGTCGGCACTGACATGACACCACTTTCCGTCACCAACTTTCAAAAGAATCAATAAATTGATCATCAACAATCATGAGGCTGGACCTTCTAGAATGAATGTAGCATCAGCAAGATCCTGTTGAGGGTGCCGTGCCTAATCTCTGTAACTATCAATGTCATCTGAAAGTATTTCTGGGGAAGTGAAGACTTATTTGTCATGTTAGCATGGCTCGGGGATTGTGCTAATCTTCTCTGTATTACTTGGAAGCATATGTATTAAAGCTGGGAAGATACAGAGAAGTAGTGCATGGCACATGCACAAAGATGATATGCACATTAAATCCTAAACCATGCATGCTTGGAAAATGCAGCGGAAGTTATCAAGCTACGGACTCACTTAACATGGCTTAAACCCAGGCTAGCATTTTAATCTCCACTTTAAAGGTGGTGAAGAAACAATCGCCGTGGTAAGCCACTCATAAACTATATCTAGGAAAGTTATGCAATACATCTTTGCAACATTATTCCAAAAATTAACACCCTCTTTGAACTTCCATCTTCCTAGCTCCACTTACCCCTTCGCAGGATCAGGTTCAACAACAGTGTAGGTGATGAAGTTCTGTTTAATGAAGATGGAGAACTAGAGGCTGGCTTTGATATTACTAATCTGGTGACTTTCCCAAACAACTCCTATGTCAGAGTGAAGGTTGGGAGACTGGATCCCCAGGCTACTCCAGACAGAAAGTTCACCATTAATGAAGACAGAATTGAGTGGCACAAAGACCTGACTCAGGTGGGAAAATACTTGCAATGTCTCATGAATGAAGAAAAATGCAGTTCACTAACTCAAATATGAAGGTGTTCAGTCTAAGACAGGGAGAGACAGAAAGGCCCTTCCCATTGCTTTGGCTAAATGTCACCTGATACCTTCTCTCTAGGGTTGTCAACCTCCAGGTGTGACCTGGAAATCTCCTGGAATCACAGCTGACCTCCAGATAATAAAGATATATTCCCCTAAAGAAAATGGCTGTTTTGGGAGGCGGGTGGTATTGTACCCCCCTGAGTTCCCCACCAAAGCCCCTTCTTCAGGTTCTACAACCCAAAATCTCATGGAATTTCCCAACCTGGCATAGGCAACCCTCATTCTGTCTCCGATTCCACCATTTCAGCTTTCATTCTTTTGTTTTTGTTTTTTTAAAAAATTAATATCTGACAAACAGACACAGACACATATCTCTCGTATTATATAAAAGGGTATTGGTCTGGCAACATTCTATGCTTGCCAAAAGCAGTTGGCTCTGTGATGTGTCAATCACAAGGTGTCTCTATCCACTGGCTGTGTTGCCTGAGTTCTCTCCCACCCACTGCAGCCTAGGCCACTCTTCTCTGATTGGGCCAGCGTTTCAAGATCATTTGCATATGGAAGCTGATTGGACTTCACTCCATTCTGCACCTCAACCCCCCCCCCCACGAGACAGCTGGAACTGTCAGTTGCATATGCAACCTGGTGTATTCTGAGGTAAAATATGTCCTCACCCACAACACATCACTTCCCCTTCAAAAGAAACAAACCCAATAACACAGCCATGCCACACCTCAAAAAAGACAGAGGATGGTGTGCAGGTCCCAGGTTCATGTTATAAAAGCTGCCTGGGGGATTATGGACCGTTCACAGACTTTCTACCTTAATATACCTCACAGGGTAGTGGTGCAGATCATACGGGGGAGAGGAGAATGATGTCAGCTGCTTTGGTTCCCACTGCAGGGAAAGACTGCCCTTTCCCTAGGCAGAGGCTGGGGGGCGGGGGAGATGTAAACCTGAAGACAGACAGGCAGATAAAGGTAGGGTGATGATTTCCTGGAAAGGACATACGGTTGCCAACTCCAGGTTGGAAACTTCCAGGATATTTGAGGACGGGGTCTGAGAAGGAGGAACTTGTGTGGACTTGATACTATTCCCAGAAAGACAGAGACCCTCAAATACTTAGCTCAGTTGGCCTAACAAATAGTATTAAGTGAGAGTAAATGAGGAGCTGTAATCCAACCTGGAGGAGTACCTTCAAGAAGAAATTCTGATACACCTACAAAAACACAGCAGCAGTTTATGCTGGACAATTTCAAGAATGGAGTTGCAATGTCCACAAGCCCTAATGTGCTATTTAAAATAACCACATGCGTTCCACCTACTGCTATTCAGAAATCTGCATCTAAAATGGAATGAGATTAGAGGGCCAGGTGGAGGGGAAGAGAAGAAAGAAAATATCATTCTCAAGGAGGGAGAGAGAAAGTGAAACGGAAGGTGAAGTTGGAAGGGGGTCACCAGCAGAGCAGAGGCGGAAAAGGATGGAACTCTGGGGGAGAAAAGATGAGGCAGTGTTTAAGATGGGGACAGACTGAGTGATCAGCTCCCATGTGATGGCCACCTTTGAACAAAGCTAAGTTCAATGACTGAGTGTGTGTGTGGAGACATCTGCAGCACCCCTAACAATTACCTGGTAGTCTCCTTCTGAGAGGGCCTTTGATTGCACATGGCCTAATCAGGATTTTCTGGTGTTATGTATTGAGCCTAAGCCATTCCTCAAGCTGTTCTAGGAATGGGTTGAGCTTGCTGCTTTAGAACAATAGCTCACCAGGATCCTGGAACAAACCAATAGATAAGTGTTGTAATATAAATAGCCTATCGTTGGGAGTGGGTTATATTGGGTGTGGTGTGTGCCTGCTTTATAAGCAGGGCTCAAGCTCTGCTAGCCTGTCCTTGTAGTGTGCTGAAATCACTGAATAAACTAGAGCTAGTTACTGCAATGCATCCAGAACCCAGTATTTGATAAAATAGAGCTGGTTACTGCAGTGCATCCAAAACCCAGTATTTAACATCTGGTTTGAAACACTTTGGAATCTATCTGTAATGCTGGTTTCTTAAGGCTGTGAATGGAGCCCAGGGATGTATTCATTTCAAGCAAGGGGGGGTTTGGGTTAGCATTCTGGTCCAGTATGCTAATTTATGCTCATTTTGACATCTTGGGAACTGCAAGCCTATGCATGTTTATTAACAGTCAGTGACCTTTAACACCTATTTACTTATAATAAGAGCAATTCTAAGTAAACCAGGAATCCCATCAAATTCCAACACAGAGGATGTAAGGTACAATAAATGCATAATAACTTTTAAAACATACATCAAATCATTAGAATCTTTAAAATCATGACTGAAGGCAAAAAGAGAAGAAGAGATTGGATTTATACCCCGCCCTTCACTACCCAAAGGTGTCTCAGAGTGGCTTACAAACTCCTTTCCCTTCCCCTCCCCACAACAGACACCCTGTGAGGTAGGTGGGGCTGAGAGAGCTCTTGACAGAAACTGCTGTTTTTCAAGAAGAGCTCTTATCAGAACTATGGCTTGCACCAGGCAGGTGCAAGTGGAGGAGTGGGGAATCAAACCCAGTTCTCCCAGATTAGATTCCGTGCACTTAACCACTACACCAAACTAGACAGAAAGTAGAACCCCTATGTATGCATGGCTCTTTTCCTTAATACTGAATTTTATCACATAAGCACAAAACGTGGCTAATTAGATAGCTGAATTAAAAGTTTCTCCAGGCAGGCCTTATCCACAGATCCTGTTGTTCGGCCTAAGAAGGGAGAAACAATCTTGTCCTGTAGTTCTCCGTTTAGGTTTATTCTGTGAAATTACAGGGATTACTATTATTCAGGGCAGTCTTTCCTTTGACGTTTACTTCTAAAGACAATGTCCTATACCTTTTCTCATGGCTGTGATCTTTTTTCCCCCTGAGGACAGGTGCCCCCCCTCTCTCAGTGTACAGATATCTGCAGTCCTGGTTACAGTAAGAAAAAAAGGGAGGGAGAAAAATTTTGCTGCTATGATTGTGACCAGTGCCCTAAAGGCATGATGTCAGACAAAGAAGGTAGGAAACATACTGAAATAATAAATCACTGGAGAAATAAGTATGGAAACCGGTTTTGTAGTGTGCAGAAGATTGCTTGGAAAGATGGCATTCACTGTAATTTGTGGGGAGCTTGAATAAACACAGTGGAGCATGTAAAACTTTCTTGGCACCTTTAGGAAACTCCTTTGAAAACCGTCTTTGTTGTGCAGCTGTCTCATTGTCTCCAGTTCTTTCATTCATTCATCAGCCCATTTTGCATCTAGCATTTGCTCTGCTGTTTTACCAAATCCACATTGGAACAGAAAACCCCCTCTACATTGCATGCCACTTTCACTTTCTTGAATTGTTAGATGTTATTGTCTTCTCCACACTGCATGCTGGTTTCACTTCCTTTGATCTCTCAGTTTTATGGTATGGTCTGCATAGATTTATGGCCATTTTATGACCATTCAGGAGTGAATCTGCAGTCAGTATGGCATTGGCCCGGGGTATTTGAATGTGGTTTTGAGCCTCAGCTTTTTCTGTTCCAGAGTGGGTTTAGTAAAACAATAGAGCAAATGCTAGAGGCAGAATGGGCCAATGTAAAAATAATGCCACTTTTGAGCAATGTGCTACACAGGAGAACATTGGCGTAACTTGAGAAGCGGTTGCTCTTGGGATCCAGAGCTTTTGGTGGGGCCCACTATTGCTGACCCTCCTGCTCATCCAAAAAAGAGCTGAGGCAACCCTGTGAGTTAGGTTACGCGGTGAGTATGTGGCTGACCCAAGGTCACTCAGAAAGTTTCCATGACAGAATAGAGGATTTCTACCTGAGTAACCCAGATCTTATTCCAGCAATCTAACTATTACACCACACTGGCCCTGTTCAGGTTGTTAGAGACCCAATAGAATGCTGAGG